>NW_026015026.1:0-69992 GCF_020379485.1 Brassica napus
TAGATCCAGGAGACAGAACAATTTCAGTTCTTAAGTCTACCACCGGGAATGGGTGACGGAGATAGAAACATCACGAGACGTCGAGATGAAGTAAGACCGAGAGATAAGAAAACTCGATCAAATCTTTTGGTAAATGACAAGGAGCGAGACAACTCATAAATGGGTTCAGCCATTCTCGAGAGATCAAGAAGGACGAAGATCGAGACCCAAAATGAGCCAAAAGAGTTCAAAGCCAACATGCAAATCATTTAACCAAAAAAAAGGTTCATAATGCGACCAAAAAGAAGGGAAACAGAACCCACACTCACTTCAACTAAATCGATCAATATCACACACTGATCTAAATTCATGTTCATTAGAAAAATATTTCTTGACTCTATGGAGTGGTCGATAAAACAGGAAAACAAAACTACTACTAGTAGTAGGATAAATTCGATGCAACACCAACTTCGAGCTTTTAGTCGATATATTCTACACAAAAAGCTAGTTGTAGTATAGTAGTATAGTGTGATAAGCTTGATGTAGCACAACTTTGAGATTTTGACTTTAAATAAATGATAATTCTTCGTATATATCAGTTGCTGAGTTACGTTTGAAAGTATATTAAAAATATTTGTAGGGTAATCGGTTGGTATGTGAAAAATTGATATGTTTCCATGAATAATAAATATAAAAGATGTTTGTTCAGCTTGCTAGGATCGGTTTTTAAAAAAATTGGCATGTCTAATTCACTTATTACCAATAAAATTTGTAAGAAATAAACAGACCATTTGTAAAAAGGGGTAAATGGACGAATAAACAACAGTAACATTTTTGACCTCAACAATAGTAAGTTATGGGGTTAAAGGTGGGGGAGACGTGCATGTGTATAATAATTTCAATGTCTTGTGGCTTAATCGAGTAATTGAAAAATTGGGTGGCATCTTTGGCTTCAGAGATTCTGTTCCCTTTGGTTGCGTTCACACTCTGAAAATCCCTCCCAAGTGCCGTGTTCACACTTCACTTCACTCGGCTTCCTCCTAGCTCGGCTCCATCCAGTTCTAAAATTGCTAATTTGATTTAATTTGTGTATAAATAACGCCTCTATAATTAAATTATCAAATTTCATATGTTTAGTGTTATGGTAGATATCTTATAAGTTATAATCAATCGTAGTTTATTGTTAACGAACATGTTATAGATTTACATTTTAATAGATTTTGTTTTATTAAAATTTTCTTAAACAAAAACATGAACGCAGTTTTAAAAATATAAATAATTAGGGACAAATTAAGTTTTGGGTAGTCAATGCATTAGATGAGTTACATTATTTGGTATATCTAGTTACATATTTTACATGCAAAAGAAAATCTGATAAATGAAATTTTGTTCATATACAAATAGGTTTCCTTCAAATAATGAAAAATACGGTTTTTTCAAACAAAAAAAAAAAAAAGAAAAATACGGGAGTTTTGGACAATGGAAATGGACGATTGGATCTTGTCATTATATATTCATGCTTACATGTTTCTCTTTAGCTATGTGCAGTACAAACTTTCGTGTTTATTTCTGTTTTCGTTAGACGTCACGTTAGGTAAGTAATACAATTATCACACTTGTTCTATTATTCCCTTTATCATGGGCTTTGCATCTTCACCGACACACTAGAAAATAAAAAATTATAGATCAACAAAAATATCCAAGCCGACCGACGAGCCGAGAAAAGACACATGGAACGTGAAGGGGTGGACGAGCGCCAATAGTGAAAAAATGACAAAAGCTGGTCATGTTGAGTTCAACAAACACATGTCCACGTAGGACGAAAGTCATATAAAAGCAGACGTGGCAAATAGTATATGTTCTTGTTGCATTTGATCTAATCTTTTTCTTCTTTTTATATGATTTTAAAATCCCACCACCTTCTACCTACGTCTTATATAAATCATCTCTAAACCACACTTGACACTTACCTCTAAAGACAAGAAAAAGGAAAGAATGGGGAACTGTCTAAGACATGAGTCAGAAATGCACTGGGCTGGTGAAGATTGGGATGATTTCATCACACAAGATGAAGAAGATCATCATCATCATAGCTCCAAGAAGACCTCCACCAAAGCTAGAAAAACAGTAAATGTTAAACGAGAAAGTAAATCATGTGATCCACCTCACCATGAGATCAAGATCAGGCTCACGAGGAAGCAACTCCAAGATTTACTTAATAAAGTCAACGTCCATGACTTAACCGGTTATGCAGCGCCTGATATTGATCGTAAAATCAAGAAGGCAACCAGCACCGGTTATGGAAACCGGTTTTGCAGAGCATACCAGAGGTTGACTAATAGATGAGACCGTGGTGTATATTCTTTAGTGGGTTTCTTCAGTTTTAGGGTAGGATGTTGATGTAAATTTTGAGTTTTTGTTTTTGTTTGTAAGACTGTAATTAATTAACTAAAAATATATAAACCAGAATCCAATCTGACCGGTGGTCGGTCATACCATGATTACTTTGATTAGCAATCTAATTGGGCTTCGTCGGAGGAGAATAAGAAACCTATTGGGCCTTAAAAGCCCATAAACATAATCGTTTTCTTCCCTCCGCTATTCCAAAAACGTCTCGAATTCATATCTATAACCCTACGCTCCGGCTCCTGCCGTCAGTTCTCCGACTAAAAAAAAGCTAACTTTTTCTCTCCCGGCGTTATACATAGAGGGGGCAGTCTCACTTCTCTACTGGTTTAAAACGATCCTTAAGGTCTGTGCCAAGTTTCTTTTCCTTTAAATTCCTCAAATTCTGTTATGCTGGTCGCTTTTGATTACCTAGTTTCAGATTATGATGATAGAAATAATATTATCATCTTAATTAAGTTTATAGTAATTTGTATAGTACAAATGTGAAAGCATGGTTACTTCTATTACAAAAAAAAAAGAGATTACCAAACATCAGTATGCTCATCACTGCTACATTTGATGATTCCTTTTCTCGTTTCTCCATGTTTTGTTCCTTTGAAGTGATATGTAAGACAAGCAAACCAATATAATATTTGCAGATTCTGGAAGTGTGTATCTAAGCATAATGTCTATCACATCATCACTTACTTCAACTACACTTTGTGGGGCTTCGGCTTTTCCTCGTAGCATTGAGTTCCCAAGAAACCATCTCTTGACGCCTTTCGAAAGCTCAAAGATTTGTTTGACTACACATTCCAAGAATAATGCTACTTGGAATCTGAACGGGAAGATTACTCCGGTCCAAGGAATCAGGTGTCATGCTATGCAAGTTGAGACGAGGGAACTGTTTACAGCTGGGAAGAAGTTTCAACTCAGTGATGTGATTGAAGGGCAACAGTTTGACAGGGAGATGCTAAGTGCTATCTTCGACGTTGCACGAGAAATGGAGAAGATAGAAAAGAGCTCTTCTCAGAGTGAATTACTCAAAGGCTATCTAATGGCTACCCTCTTTTACGAGCCTTCTACACGTACCAGGCTCTCTTTCGAATCCGCCATGAAACGTTTGGGAGGAGAAGTCTTGACCACTGAGAACGCCAGAGAGTTTTCATCTGCTGCTAAAGGGGAAACACTTGAAGGTATCTAATTGGTACTCTTGTGACACTGTTGATATGTGTTTAGATTGTAAATTTGTTGGGGGTGCTTTTTCAGACACCATAAGAACGGTGGAGGGTTACTCAGATATAATCGTGATGCGACATTTTGAAAGCGGTGCTGCTAAAAGAGCTGCAGCTACTGCAAATATACCTGTTATTAATGCAGGTGATGGTCCTGGAGAGCATCCCACTCAGGTCTGTTGTGTTCATCATAACCTTTAAGTGTTTTAGTTTTCCTAAAAACAAACATTTTACTGATGTCTGGTTCTATTGTTTTTCTGTGAAGGCTCTCTTGGACGTCTATACCATCCAAAGTGAAATTGGAAAACTAGATGGCATCAGTGTAGCTTTGGTGGGTGATCTTGCAAATGGAAGGACAGTCCGGTCCCTTGCGTACTTACTTGCCAAATTTAAAGACGTTAAGATCTACTTTGTTTCTCCTGAAATTGTTAAGATGAAGGTTAGTGTTACTACACTTCTCACCCTGCTTGTTTGAAGAAAATGGCATAGTCGATAACATCCTTTGGTTTATTATTTTGGATGGTAGGATGATATAAAAGACTATTTGACAGCAAATGGGGTGGAATGGGAAGAAAGTTCAGATCTAATGGAGGTAGCATCAAAGTGTGACGTAGTTTACCAAACCCGAATCCAAAGAGAGCGATTTGGAGAAAGCTTGACCTTTACGAAGCAGCTCGTGGGAAGTATATCGTAGACAAGGCACTGTTGGGAGTGATGCGGAAAAATGCTGTTATCATGCATCCTTTACCGAGATTGGATGAAGTAAGTTGATACAAGCCTCTCCTTTTCTCATTGTTTCTGTCTATGAACCGCCACACAATTTTCACTCTCTGTATTTTTTTTTTTTTTGTGCGAGTAGATAACTCCAGATGTAGACGCTGATCCAAGGGCTGCCTACTTCAGACAAGCAAAGAACGGTTTATTCATAAGAATGGCTCTTCTGAAGCTACTGCTTGTCGGTTGGTAATAAGATTGGTCTAAGGTAGAAGTTCCTTTAGTGAACTGAATATCAAGCTTGTGACACAAGATGCGTATCATCATTTCAAGGACCCAGCAATAAATAAAATCTGAAACTTGAGTGTGTTTGTGTGCTTAGCAGATGTTACTTCAAAGAACATAATGGTGTTTGGTTTGTTGATCTTAACATTACGTTAATCGACCTATCTGAGGAAGAGTTGTTATTGAACTTTTTGAATAAATTGATTCTGAGCTTTTTTCCACCATTTTGTTGTCAAACACGAAAGTAAACAGTAAACACTTGTGCCTTACCGCTCTTCCAAAGGGCGAAGCATAACAGTACATAGATAAAGGAAGCGAAGTTCAGTTCAGTGTATACTTTATTATGACCAAACTGCCCCTCTGTCTTTCCACAACACCCTTTACACTTTGGAATTAGTTAATTAATTATAAATTTTATTATCATTAAAGTACTTTTACGGCGATTTTTTTTATTAATAAGGTAAAAATAACACATGGGATTTTCCGTCTGTGTGTAATCTTCCTAGCAACAATTCATTGAAGCCATTCTCAGATTCACGACAGCAGTTCCGGTAATAAGCTAACTCCGAGACCAGGTACATCTCCCTCTTTCGATTAATAAATTAAAAGTTCCACGCAATTCACATGTTCTTTGTTGTTTCCCTGGTTAATTGAACAATCTCCTTTACACCCCTGCAGCTCGGAAGAATTGGAACTTAGTTTTTGGAAGATGATTGGGAACCCTGTAATTCAAGTTCCCTCATCACTAATGCCATCTTCTTCAATGATGGCTTGCCCTCGAGTTTCTCCCAGTGGGCTTCCTTATCTCCCACCTAAACCTAGAACTAGACACTTAGTGGTCAGAGCTGCATCCAATTCACATGGTCAGCCGTCGTCTGATGAAGGGAAGAGTCCTCTCACGGTTGTGTTGGATGTGCCGAGGAACATATGGAGACAGACTTTGAAACCTCTGAGTGATTTTGGGTTTGGTAAGAGAAGTGTTTGGGAAGGTGGGGTTGGTTTGTTTATCGTCTCTGGTGCTACACTTCTCGCTCTTAGCTGGGCTTGGTTGCGAGGGTTTCAAATGCGGGCCAAGTTCAAGAAATATCAGACTGTCTTTGAGCTTAGTCAAGCCTCTGGGATTTGCACGGGAACACCGGTTAGGATCCGTGGTGTGACTGTTGGTACTGTTATCCGTGTGAATCCTTCCTTGAAGAACATTGAAGCTGTTGCTGAGGTATGGCTTTTGGTTGGTTCTTTTGAGTCTTGTTTTGTCAGTTTCTTATGTTAGGGTCTTGTTGTGTTTATGTAGATTGAAGATGATAAGATCATTATCCCTAAGAACTCATTGGTTGAGGTGAATCAGTCTGGTCTTTTGATGGAAACTATGATCGACATTACGCCGAGGAATCCTATACCGGAACCTTCCGTTGGGCCTTTGCATCCGGAATGTGGTAGAGAAGGTCTGATTGTTTGTGATAGGCAGAAGATAAAGGGAGAGCAAGGAGTGAGTTTAGATGCACTAGTTGGAATATTCACTCGCATTGGACGTGAAGTAGAGGAGATTGGTGTTGTCAATGCTTATACCCTTGCTGAGAGAGCGGCGTCGGTTATTGAAGAAGCGAAACCGTTGCTCAGAAAGGTGATATGAGTAGTTTTTTGTAACCCTTTACTGGAGGGAAAAAATGTATTATCATGCTTAACCGGTTGGGATTTGGTGTACTGATGTCACAGATTCAAGCCATGGCTGAAGATGCTCAACCTTTGCTCTCTGAGTTTCGTGATAGCGGTTTGCTTAAGGAAGTTGAGTGTCTTACTCGAAGCCTTACCCAAGCTTCTGACGATATGAGGTAATGACTCTGAAGTCACTAAGATTGGTCTATAGGTATAATATATTGTTGATTGTACATCCTTAAAGCCACTTTAGATAGTCTTCTGAGGAAGTTCACAGATCAAGTGAGCTACCCCATGCCCTTGAATTGCATCTCTGTTTTTGTTACATTTTGTGGCTTAAACATTCTATTCGTGGACCCTTTAGAACAAGATTCACCCCAAACCATAAACAGCTTTGCGTAGATGTGTCTATCTTAGTTACTAGCTCCATGTCAAATGAAGTGTCGGATTTGATCTACGGTCTTACAATCTGGAATAGTTGATGATCTTATTTGACTTTTTATCTTCTGAAACCAAAGTCTGCTGTTTTTATCACACTTAATGAAAGTCTGTGGATGGAGTGGAACCTTGTCTCTAGCAAGTTTTAAAGCAGTAGTAGGATCACATCTATCCAGCATCTATCTATGTCAAAGCTCGTTAACATACTACTACTGCCTGACTGAGAGATGAATCTGTGGTTAGATAATCTGGTAGTAAGATTATGAGAATGTAAACCTTCTTCTTGACAGCAACGAGTTTACATTTATTAATTTATACATTTGCGTTAACAATGCAGAAAGGTTCATTCGTCGATTATGACACCTGAGAACACAGAACTAATCCAGAAGTCAATATACACTCTGGTTTACACTTTGAAGAACGTCGAGGTAACTTTACTATTATTCAACAACATCTGACAGTAAAAGTAAGAGCTTCAAACAAGTTAAAGTAAATGTTTAACATGGTGTTTTGATTGTTTCATTGTAGAGCATAAGCTCAGATATTCTGGGATTCACAGGCGATGAAGCCACAAGAAAGAACCTTAAACTACTCATCAAATCCCTCAGTAGGTTATTATGAAACCAAGGTATTTAAAAGATGAGCAATGTTGATTATTTTTCTATAATTGTGTTTTGGATTCAACATGAGAGAGACGATTCAGTTTATACGAACAGCAAAGCTGTGTGTGTTCTGCATTAATGAATTTCCTCAAAATCATTTACTTTTCACACGGGAGAGCGTGTCTCGTTTTCGTGTAGGGTCCCAAGGAAGGAGAAGACCTCACTTCATAATTTCAGAATTTGTTATAATTTTAAATTCAAGAAAATAGCCGAGGGTGTTTTGGTAATTACGCCAAGACTATTTGGTCTTTTTAGGCGATTAAAATAATAAAAATTAATAAACAAAGAAGATTATAATACGATAGGTTGTGGTCAGGGTCAGGACAGAGAGAGCAAGTGCTTACCCTCTTTTGCTTTCTTCAAGACATATCTCTTGTGAACTCTTTTCAAGACTTTCAAAATTCTATTTTTAAAACCGAAAAATCGAAATTATTATTTTCGAACAATAAATATAAATAAACAGCGAATAAAAGTTTAAAAGCAAAAAAGAAAAAGAATCGAAGTTAAAACGATTTGGTCGGTCTGGTTGGAAGGTAGAGAAAGAAGAAAAAAAACTATTCCAACCACAAAATTATTGTTATTACAAAAAAAAACAATAAAAACTCTTTAAATAATTTTAAAAAGAAAATAATAATATATTAATTTTTAAAAATGTCTTTATGCTGTAAGAGAGTTTTTTGTTTTTCCAACTGCTACCCTTGTTCCTCCATCTTCATCTTCTTCTTCTTCAGACAGATCTCTTCTCAACCACATTACTTCTGGTTTCTCCAACCATGAGGAAAGGGAGAGTCTCCTCCGCCGTTGCACCCGCCCTTCCGGTAACCGCCAACGGATCCGCGAAGGAGCCGAGGTATAGAGGCGTTAGGAAGAGACCATGGGGCCGTTTCGCCGCAGAGATCCGCGATCCGTTAAAGAAATCCCGAGTCTGGCTCGGCACGTTCGACTCCGCCGTGGAAGCTGCACGCGCCTACGATCAAGCCGCTCGCAACCTCCGTGGTCCCAAGGCCAAGACCAACTTCCCGATCGACTGCTCTCCGTCTTCCCCTCTCCAACCACTCTATCACCAGAATCTTCGATCGGCGAATCAGAGCCAGATCGATCCGTTCATGGACCACCGGTTATACGGCGGAGGAGGCGAGCAGCAGATTATCAGCCGCCCGGCGAGCAGCAGCATGAGCAGCACCGTGAAATCGTTCAGCGGGCAGAGACCGTCTTCTTCCGTGGCGAAGCCGTTAGCCGCCGCGAAGAGGTATCCGCGGACTCCGCCGGTGGCTCCGGAGGATTGCCACAGCGACTGCGATTCGTCGTCGTCGGTGATTGATGATGGAGACGACATCGTTTCGTCGTCTACGAGAAGGAAACCGCCGTTTCAGTTTGATCTTAATTTTCCGCCGTTGGATGGCGTTGACTTATTCGATGATGATCTCCACTGCACCGATCTACGTCTTTGATTTGTGGGTATTGAAAAAAAAAGCATCCGTGATTTACAACAACAAAAAAAAAAGAGAAATCTCAAATTTTTAATTTTCCTTTGGTCTTATATTGAAAGTAAATTAAAAGAAGGAATTAAAAAGAAAGTGAGCGCGATGATGATTATCATCGTTTGTGAATCACAATGACAATGAAGATGATGACGATATATATAAAAAGAGAGATTGTGTGTAAGATCTGTTACTGTAAGAACCAGATCTATGTTTCATTTGTCTGTTTCTTATAAAGATCAACCCTTTGTTACTTGTAACATTCTATAGCTGATGATGATTCTTGATGATTCAAATAGAGTATCCTTGATGTGCTTATGGTTTGGAGTATGATGCTGCATTTTAATAAACAGTTTACTCTGTAACACAAACACTTGTTTGTCTTTGATCTTGATACATTTAGTGGTGCTTGTGATTTGAGATATAGGGACGTACACAGAAGATCTGAATGGCTTCACATAAGATTGAAAACAGAATGATGATGAAGCTCCTTTGCTACCTAAGATGGGTGATTCGAAGAAAGAAGTTGGAATACTCATTGTCATTGTTAGTGCTGAGCCTGAAGTTTGTTCATTCAGCCTTTTAGTTGCAGCAGGTAGACAAGAAAGACTTTTCCTTTCGTGTACCCAATCGAATGAATGGAGATGGGCATGGTCAATGGGCGGTGAGTGAGTTGGGTGATTGATAAAAGCTCAATGGGCAAAGGCCAAATCATTAGGTTAAAGTTTGGTGGCTGAGGTGATGCCGTTCTGTAAATGCCGTTGGGTTTTAGAATTATGTTTTGACTATCTGATTAAGATTTGCTGGTTGAGTTGTCCCAGATTTGGTATCTACTTTACTTCTCTGCTACGGATTCAGACAGTGAATCTTTTGTGTTTGAAGCAAGACTGAGCTTTTTTGTATTTCCTTTTTTACCGTTTTGAGGTAAAAAGCCATGATGTGTCTTGTAATTTACTGTAAAGATTTATTACTTGAACCTACCTCAACTCTCAAGTCACTTTCTCTTTCTTGTGGGGGTTCGAAATTCTAGTCAAAAAGTATGTTCCTTTACTGTTGTAGCCTTTCGAGAATTGAGGGGTTCAAAACTTGAGTTTTCTCATAATGGCTACGTTTTAGTGTAGGATCGAATATTTTGGGTTTTACATTTTAGCTTCATCTAACTTTAAAATTGTTCAGATATTTCCTCAAATAACTTATATAACATGCATATGCTAAATCATAATCTTCAATAGATTCTTTCTTATCTAAACCATCAAAATAATATATTATCAGCTAATCCTTGAGAAGATGTAGAACAAAACTAGTCATAAACTATTAAATTGTCCGTTGGAGTAAGAATTTCTGACAACGTCTGAAAGATGTCTAAACACAATTTTTATACTAGAAATGACTTAGTGAGTTAGTGGCTTGCGTGTTCCGGGCACGACTTATGTTTCTGTGACAGAAATTCTGTCAGCCCATAAAGGCTTATGCCGGCCCGTTTTCACTCTTTTACTTTTGTACGTTGTGTGCGGCTTCGTCACAAAATTTACCTCTTCTACAGTCTCTGCTTTTGCCAAATGTTAGAAATTATTATCAGGGCTGGACTAAAAAACCTCATGAAACGTTAGGTTGCCCGAATTTTATTTAAAAAGTTAAAAAGGCAGCAAAAGCTTCTGGTGCAATGGTATTATGGGCATTTTTTTTTTTTATGCTTTTGGTGTCCAACTACATAGAACCGGATTTGATCATGACATACTGAAAATGTTAATTCTTAAGGTCTTTCAGCTGCTAATTGTCTCTTTACCACAAAACTGTCGATACAATTCATTCATTTTTCGTGTATATTAAATTGTTTGTAACATATACTCGCAAGAAAACGCAAATGAAACATGATGATATCATAGTTTGTATTAGAGTTAAAGAATCATATACGTAACAATCGTTACTCTTGAATATAGAAAATCTTTAATCAAAACCTTCAACGTGTTTAACCATTGAGAAAATAGATACAACCTCTCTATTTCAAGAAAAATCATTGCGAATATATTAAACTCTGTCTTGACTTGGTAGTATTATTTTTTTTAAGAAAAAATTCCACCACATAGACATGAATGGGTAGCCATTCACAAGGTCACAAGCAATAAAAAACCAAGCCCATAAATTGTTCGAAAAATAGACAATACTTTTAAATCTGTAAAATATTATTAATTCTATTCATTTCTAGTGCCTTCTAAATAGATTCCATCATCCTTCCAATGAACTTTAAACATGCCGCCGGGACTTATAAAAAAATCTTTAAGTAGTCGTATAATCAAAAGTTAAGGAGACAATTTGAGAGTTTACTAGGTGAGTTTGATCTAATTATATTTTGTTTATTTATTTAGACATCAAATTAATTTAATGGTGATTTGGAACAGCTTAACAACATACGTGGCGCCGTAGGTACGGTTATTTGCGTAATCTACGGCTTAAACATGACCTATCACATGTCGCTGTCCTACAGCCTGTTTTGTTCACTAGCATCTTTGTATTCTTTCAACTCTTCATATTTTTCTAATACTTTTTAATCGCCACGTATTTGTCCGCCGATAAATGATAATAATAAAAATTGTAGTCTATAAAAGACAAATAAATTCATTTCTTAAAACTAAGAAATCTTAGAAATGTGGACAAATATCTGAAAAATAACTGATTACATCAATTTTGTTACAAATAGTAAAAATTAATTTTTTTATATGTATATTGTAATAAATTCATTTCTTAAAACTAAGAAATCTTAGAAATGTGGACAAATATCTGAAAAATAACTGATTACATCAATTTTGTTACAAATAGTAAAAATTAATTTTTTTTATATGTATATATATTTAAAAAATTAGGAAGAGTTTATACATGGAGCTTTAGTCTCCTGCTAGCATAAACATCATGTTTACATAATGTTTTAGGAGCATAACATAACCAATTTATGCCCATTAGTCTACCACATCTGCTTGTAACTATTTGTTCAAGATATAATTTAATAGTTAAAAAGATACAATTTAACTATTTATAAAATTAGGTTGTAAAATTAAAAATCTTCAATGTTTATAATAACATTGGCTAAAAAAAAACTTTATAAAAAATTAAAAATCTTCGTAAGACCATCTCCAATGGCTTACTGTAAAATAGAGTAACTCTATAATAGAGTTTGAATTTGCTCCAATGATACTCTATTTTAGAGTAGAAAATAGAGTGATGAACAAAAAAAACAAATAACTCTATATTTGGAGTAAACATATTTTTCACTCTATCAGCAATACCACGTGTCCCATGATTGTCAAATCATGATTTTTTTCATGAACACATAACTACATTTTCTTTTTGTTTGATTACGAAACCAAAGTCAATCTTACAAATGGTTCAACAACACAAGTTCGTTTGTTAAACTGAGATTTACACTTTGGCTCCACACCGAGACGCGATGTAATCATAAGCAAGTGGTTTACAATTTGCAGTTGTGTCTATATGAGTTGTCAAAAATGCCACGTAAGCATCAATCATTGTCTATAAATAACCTCAACTACTATACCTGTTCCTGATTCTGTCCTTTCTGCTTCTAACCGCGTCATCAGATCGCATTTGGAAGACAAAAAAAAACAGAGAAGCTTCTTGATTATATTAATCATCCATGGCTGACATCGACATCGGAACAGCAGCAGGAGGCGACGGAGGAGGAGGAAGACGAGAGCCGTTGATCAACCGTGAAAGCAAGTTCACGCGCTGCGTCTCACACGCGCAAGACGAGCTCCAGAGTTTCCGGAAGTATCTGAGATGGATGTGCGTGGATCAGTCCAGCCCCTGGACGGCGGTTCTCTCTTGGTCCATGTTCGTCGTTTTCACGATCGTGGTTCCCGCCACGTCTCACTTCATGCTCGCTTGCGCTGACTGCGACAGTCATCACTCGAGGCCGTACGATTCCGTAGTTCAGCTTTCTCTAAGCAGCCTCGCTGCTCTTTCTTTCATCTGTCTCTCGAGATTCGTCAGCAAGTATGGTCTCCGACGGTTCCTCTTCTTCGATAAGCTTTGGGACGAGAGCGAGACTGTTCGAAGAGGATACACCAATCAGCTCAACGTAAGTTTTTTATTTTTTTTGCATTCTTGATTTGATTTCTTGAAATTTTAGCTTCGTTTATTGAATTTATCGTTTTGAATTTATGCAGAGATCGGTTAAGATTCTCTCCTATTTCGTCACACCTTGTTTCTTAGCGATGAGTTCATACAAGATCTGGTGGTACGCTTCAGGAGCTTCTCAGATTCCTTTCCTCGGTAACGTTATCTTGAGTGATACGGTCGCTTGTGTTATGGAGCTCTGTTCGTGGCTTTACCGTACTACCGTGATCTTCTTGGTTTGTGTCTTGTTCCGTCTCATTTGTCATCTTCAGATCCTTAGGCTCCAAGACTTTGCTCAGGTCTTTCAGATGGATTCAGACGTTGGTTCCATCTTGTCTGAACATCTCCGCATCAGACGTCACCTGAGAATCATCAGCCACAGATACCGAACCTTCATATTGTTGTCATTGATTCTTGTCACTGGAAGTCAGTTTTACTCTCTGCTTATCACCACTAAGGCGTATGCTGAATTGAATATCTACCGAGCTGGAGAACTCGCAGTGAGTTTTGTCTTTTTATAACTTTCTATAGAATCTTGATGACAAATTTTGCTAACTCTTGTGTTTATCTTAGCTATGTTCAATGACGCTACTCACTGCGCTGCTCATTCTACTACGAAGTGCTTCAAAGATCACACACAAGGCTCAGGCAGTGACTTGCCTTGCAGCCAAGTGGCATGTCTGCGCGACAATAGAGTCCTTTGAGACAGTTGATGGAGAGACACCAAGGTTAGTTGATAGATCAAGCGGACACGGGTACTATGCAACAGATGTTGATGCTGGAGATTTAGACGACAGTGAGGATTATGGAGACGAAGAAGATGATTTTGATAACAATGATCTCATCCCTGCTTATGCTTATAGCACCATATCATTCCAAAAACGACAAGCTCTTGGTAACATAATCTACTCTGCATACAAACCAAATCTCATATATTTACTTCACATCTTTAGTTATTTATACTCATTTTTACAAATTTTGTTTGGACTTTGCAGTGAATTACTTTGAGAATAATAAAGCAGGAATCACAGTGTTTGGGTTTACACTTGATAGAAGTACTCTTCATACGATATTTGGGATTGAAATGTCACTTGTTCTCTGGCTTTTGGGTAAGACCATTGGGATCTCTTGAAGCATTATTCCTTGGATCATCAAAGTTTTGGCTCACTTATTGGGTGATATTGCTTACATATGTGGGTGTACACAGAGGCTCTTTGTAACATATACTATTTCCTAATTTTTTTGATCATTTGTAAATCATCTTGTTTGTTCTTTAATGCGTTGAGTTTGTAACAAGTTTCATATGATCAACGAGAGAACTTTACAGTAAATTAGATTGGTCTTACAAAGCTCCATATCTTTGTTGTCTATGTTTTGTGAGTTTGAACTTGTTATATTTGACTTTGTGATTTTGCTTTTTGAATCTGTTTTCCTTGTTAATTCAATCGAAATTTATAAGATCTCTGGTTTCTAGTCAGTCAGTTAAGAATGAAAATAAAATTTTAAGGCAATTTACTTGCAATATTTGAAAAGAATTTGAAAGTTCTCTTTTGAAGATAAACTTAATAAGTATATAGCTGTAGATTTCAGTTGTTCAAAGTATTGAGCATTTAAATCATTTTTAAATCAGGTTGATTGTTTTGTAAATTTCAAAACACTACATTTTTATTAAGAATCTATTAATTTTAATTAGCATATAAATTAATAAATCTGACTCAATTGTTCAAAGTATTTAGCATTTACCATGTTGACAGAAAAGAGTATTTACTATTTAACACCTCACTAGTTGTGTTTCGACAAGGAGCAATCAAAATCCTCTAATAGTGGGCTAGTACAATCAATCAAAAAGTATTGGGGGCATATGTGTAATTGTATAAAAATATAGGGCCGTTTCGTGCATTCTAAATCTCTTCCCCCCCCCCCCCCTCCCTTGCCGTCGAGACGAAGAACCCGCTTTCTCAGAAACCGTAATCTCACGTATTCAAAAACTCCATTTGAACTCCCAATCTCTGCAAATCTGGATTCACACCTATCTCGGAGATGGAGATCGATTCCGTCGCAGCTGGCTCTTGCTCCAAGGAGAATCAAATTATCTACAAGGACTGGTTCGAATTCGCAGATTCAGGTCTCACTTGATGTCATCTTCTTCAAAACTTAGATTCTCTAATTCAATCTATCGCGCGCTAAGAGCTTCTCTTGTTTTGGTGTATATGAGCAGACGGAGATGGACGCATTACTGGTAGCGATGCGATCAAGTTCTTCTCCATGTCGAATCTGCCTCGACCTGAGTTGAAGCAGGTTAGGGTTTGTATATAATTGATTGCGTGGCTATTGCTTCTTAGAGTATAGAGAAAGATGCCTATGAATCTATGATGAGCTTCTACACTGTGAAGCTTATGCTTCTTCTTAGTCTTCTTGTGAAATTTTTGGTAGGTCTGGGCGATTGCAGATGCAAAGAGACAAGGCTATCTTGGATTCAAAGAGTTTATCGTTGCTATGCAGGTTGAGAGATTCATGTTTGCATCTCCCTCCCATTTTAAATGTGCATGTCTCTCTGTAAGATTGTGAATCTGATTAATTGTTATCTTGGATTCAATGTTATAGCTTGTTTCTTTGGCTCAAACTGGTCATGAGATATCGCATGAAGTTCTTCATAGTGACGGTATGTTGATTGAAAACTGGAATCAATACTCAGTGAGTCCGTGTATATTAATTAGCTTCCTAAGGCTAGTTAATATAATGTTTTCTAGTTTCTGATATGTCTATGGTTAATTGCAGTTGATTTCAAAAATATGAATCCTCCTGTTATGGATGGTCTCATCGTATTAATGGCGGTTAGTATTTGGGCCTGCATTTTCCATTTCATGTCTTTTAAGTTTGAATATATGTTACTTACGACTGTGCATTTAACGACGCAGAAGAAGAAGAAACATTCACCAAAGTCGAGTGATCCGAATGGTACAACGAATCTCGTTATACTGAAACCGAACCGTTTAAGTTTCGTGGTTTTTATATCTCATTTGATTCTTATTTTGTTCAGGTAGTCCGGCTGCAGATGCATCACTTACAGCTCATTGGTTCTCTTCCAATCTTCAAAAAAGGTTTGTCTTTTTTTTTTTGCTCCAAGCAGTGTATTTAACCACCAATCATTTATTGCCTTGAGTTTACTTCCATATCTAGTAAATACTGTATTTGTGTGATTGTCGTTTTTACCTAATCTTTATTATGGATTCAAAAATATCATTGGTGGACTTAAAGTCGAGTTTTCCTTAGCTGCTTATAACTGTTTTAATTAATAATATCTATAGTTTGTGTAAACTGAATATCGTTGTGTTCTCAGATTTCTCTGTCCTCCGTAACATCTATAATCGATGGCCTGAAGAGGTTGTACATTCAGAAGCTGAAGCCACTTGAAGTTGCTTATCAGTTTAACGATTTTGTATCTCCTTTGTTGGTAAGTTGGGAATTACTTTTTGGTTCTTTTTGTAACAACAATTCTGGATAATTATTATCAAGTATATTGACCTCTGAACTAATTGTGTGTTTGCTTAGACGAACAGTGATTTCGACGCCAAACCTATGGTAATGCTTCTGGGTCAGTACTCCACAGGGAAAACAACTTTCATTAAGCATATGCTTAAATCTAGTTATCCAGGCAAGTTATCCTCCTTATCATGTCTCCTCCTTCTGGGACTCATATAGTTTGGATATTTAACAAGGACATACCAAGTCAGGTCAAGTCTAAGCTATAAAACAGCTTCTTATAATGGCAACTATCATTTTTTCAGGAGCTCATATTGGACCAGAACCAACTACTGACAGATTTGTTGTCGTCATGGTATGTTTATTTGTAGTTTACCAATGGTTTCACTTGTGGGAGGAATGATCCATCATATTCTGCTAAACATTTGAGTTTTGTCTTCAATAGTACACATTAAATTACTACATGGTTGACAATGGTGGATGGAGTATTTCATTTTCGCCTTGCATGAAGGGTAATTTCGATCTGTTAATTGTGTTTCACAGTCTGGACCTGATGAAAGAAGTATCCCGGGGAACACAGTAGCGGTTCAAGCAGATATGCCATTCAGTGGTCTTACAAGTTTTGGGACTGCCTTTTTGTCGAAGTTTGAATGTTCTCAGATGCCTCACCCTGTACGGTCAACCTCATGCATCCCCATGGAGACTGTTCTTTACTTTTTCTCATATTGATTTACTGATAATTACCGATCCATTCATCTTTATTGAAGCTGCTGGAGCACATAACATTTGTCGATACTCCTGGAGTTTTATCAGGGGAGAAGCAACGGACTCAACGAGCATATGAATTCACAGGTGTTACATCATGGTTTGCCTCGAAGTGCGATCTCATCCTCCTCCTGTTCGATCCACACAAGCTGGATGTAAGCGATGAGTTCAAGCGGGTTATTTCATCTTTACGTGGTCATGATGACAAGATCCGCGTTGTTCTGAATAAGGCTGACCAAGTGGACACTCAGCAGGTTGACGATTCTTATTTCGTTCCTTCTTTCACACACTCCTTTGGTTGTTTTCCACGTTCTGATACAGTTACACCCTTGTCTCTGTATCTTGTATAGCTAATGAGGGTGTATGGAGCTCTCATGTGGTCACTTGGAAAAGTTCTCAATACTCCTGAGGTTGCCCGTGTCTACATTGGGTGAGTGGACCTGTTCCTTCAACTTGTTGACAATATAGCGGTTTAAAACTGAAGTTTATGTTTTGTTGTTCTTGTTTTGCTTGCGTTGTACAGATCGTTCAGTGATAAACCCATTAACGAAGCTTCAACTGGTCCAATTGGGAGAGAATTGTTTGAAATGGAGCAAGAAGATCTTCTCTCTGATCTGAAAAACATTCCAAAGAAAGCTTGTGATCGGCGAGTGAGTGTGAAGCTTCCTTCTTTCCCTTCCTCCCCTCTTGATGGAATCTAACTGTGTTCTCTCTGTATAACAGATAAATGAGTTTGTGAAACGGGCAAGAGCTGCAAAGATACATGCGTACATCATCAGCCATTTGAAGAAAGAGATGCCAGCCATAATGGGAAAAGCCAAAGCTCAACAAAAACTGATGGATAACTTGGAAGACGTCTTTGGAAAGGTTGATCTGATTTCTAAGGAGTTTAACAATATGCAAATTTCTGATTTTGGGAAAAATTTGATACCAATGTGTTTTTGACATGGGAACAGGTACAAAGAGAGCATCATTTACCAAAAGGAGATTTCCCAAACGTGGACCAGTTTAGGGAGGTGCTAAGTGGTTACAACTTCGACAAGTTTGAGAAGCTAAAGCCAAAAATGTTGCAGACTGTTGATGATATGTTGGGGTATGACATTCCGGAGCTCTTGAAAAATTTCAAAAACCCTTATGATTAATACCATTATCCCGTCTTAGCTATGTGCTTACTGTTTTAACCCTAATCTTGCACTCACCTTTGGCCCTAGAACTTCCTTTTCGAGCATAAAAGCACATTTGTATTGTTAAAAGACTTGTACACCACTAAGACACAAAGAGTACTTACAAAACAAAAGTATTGAATATCAATATCAAGTCTTGGCATTGTTTGGTTTATGGTGGTGCACCTTTGAATTATAATAAAAATATTTGATAAAGTTTGGAAGGAGTCGTGACTCGGTGAGAGGACAATCAGTTCCCAGCACATGAATACAAAGCACATGAATCCAAATCGGTTGAACTATACATAACTTTAATTCATAGGTTGAAAGGTAACCCTGTGTCTTGATTCTATTGCTCCCTAAAACTTTAGAGAACAGAGTTAGAACGCATATGCAAGTACACCCATGTCATATCAAAACCACCGTCTATTATTGCTATTGCTTTCGCAAGTTCATTGCTCCAAATGTTCTGAGCATTCCTGATTTTACCTAACAGATGAGATGTATATTCTATCATCGAAAACTAAAGCTGAAAGAAGATAACAACTACTGGTTAATTGCTCAAGAATTTTAGGCAGCGTTTACTTCCTTTATCGAATTCCATTTATCAAACTAAGGATCTGAAGGCTGTTCATGAGGTCTATCATCTAGACCATTCAATCCTTTGCCTTCTTGCGAATCTCCTGGGACATTCTGTACAGTATCTTGAGCGTTTGATGTTTCTTTCTCGGTTTGTAAATGAGGGTAAGATGACACTGAAGGAGGCTGAGACGCTGTATCCTCTGGCTGGCAAGCTGAATTATCTTCTGGCATGAATGGTTCAGCAGTCATCTTCGAGTCTTGATCTGATACAACTGCAGTTGGAGTTTCTGTTGGGTGGTTCTGGCAAGGTTCAGACGCAAATTTCTCACTGGCATCCTTGCCTAGTTCTAGCCTGTTCTCTGGTGTTCTTTTATCATTCAGAGAGTCCGACTGAGATGTAGACTCTGATGGATTCTCACAGCTAGAAACATTTTCCAGAGGAGCTTGTAGACCATCATCAGCATTCAATGATTGACCTGTAGCTTCATCTTCAGATGTTTTTGTAGTCTCAGAATGTAACACTTCCGGATGAGAATTGCCACTGGAAGTAACAGACAATGCCTCAAGTGCCGTAAGCTCGGTATTTAGCATAGAATGGTCAGTCGTACCAGAGGCGCTTGAGTTACCGTCTCCATTTTTGGTAACTGATGGTGCTTCTGCTACAAGGCTAGAAGTTACTGGTGTACTCGAAGTAGCATTTGAGATTGCATTCACGGTGACCAGGTTACCAACAGGCAATGGAGAAGTGCTGCTCATGGTTCCAACTGGTGTTAGAGGTTTTGAAACGAAGCCATTGTTTACCACAACACTTTTACTTACAATTGCTGTAGGATTTGGAGTCTTGGTAAGTGATACCAGTGCTGGAGAATTGGTACAACCGACGAGACTTTCCCTAAACCCTTGTGTCCCAGTATTTGTGGTCTTTGCTGCGCTTGCAGTTGTATTTGCATTCACACTAGCAGTCACAGAATGAGATGTAGTTGCTGCTCCAGAAACAAAGCCAGGAAGATTCTGTACTCTGGGACCCGTAGTCACAAATGGTTTCTGTAGATTAACCTTTGTATCTACTGATCCAACCTTCTTTGTAGTTACAGCACGGCCATACTTAGGAGGGAACGGCTTCCCATTGGATGCAAGCACACATTTTGAGCAATGCCATTCAGACTTTGGAACTCCTTTCAAATTGTTTGCCTGCAGACATTTCAAGTGGTATGCATTTTCACAGGCATCACAAATCAGTAGAGTCTCCACTTCATTGATGGTACCTTCACACATCTGGCATGTCATTGCTCTGCTCATATAATCTCTGGAAGGTGGGTTCCACAAAGGATACTGTTTGACCCGTCGTGGATGCAGAAAATTATAGACTATCTTAGCGATGTCACTATGGTTGTTCTGAAACGAATAAGTCTGACCGTAATGGACTCCCTGCATCGGCTGATTTGTGCCCGGGAATGTACCGTGCGGAGTTTGAGACATGAATGGCCTAAAGCTTGGATCTGGTACCCTGGCAGAGCTTTGAATAGGCACCTTCTTACTTGGTGCAGTACCGAATGATATGGTTGATTGAGGTTGGGTAGACCAGGATCCAGCATAGTAATTTGCAGAAGAATTTGCTGGAACACAGGAACAAGTAAAATTTGAGAAAAAAAAATTGAGAAACTCAAGACAGAAAACAGGAGCACTATTCATCATTTCTCACGAGTCATGTTAAGCTTTGGAAACTTTAAGGCAAAAAAGTGATCGCATTAAAAAAAAAAGTATTCTAATTTCTGAGCAGAGAGGATAGTTACAGCTACAGGGCTAAGAACCTAATGATAGCATCAGGATATATGGCTATTTAACTAACCAACCAGAATACGCTATTCTCCATTCTCCTAGTCAAAAGGCTATCAGTTTCTTATCACTACAACTGCATCTACTGAAAACAAAGAGGACTTACCAGTGCCCTGAGAAGCAGCACCATTAAGCATCATCTTAGGCCTGAGATAGCTCCCAGCTGGATTAACACTACCAATCCACTTATTAGCCACAGAAGCATTCTTTCCTGCAGAAACAAAGGGCAAAGAAAGATTAACGATGCCTAAAGATGGAGCTCGATGGTTTGGTTAAAAAGCGTACAATATGCAATAGCCATACCAAGACCTGGAGATGCAACACCATTGATTGTCTTAGGTGTCGGAAACTGTTTTGCTTCTTCCATCTGTAGTAAAAAAGTTTAAATCAAAAGGCCACAAAGAAAAATCACATCCTCTCTTGCAAGAAACTAAACAAAGTTCCAACCTTTCTTTTGCCAAGAGACAGCTTCTCGGAGATAGTGATCTTACGAGCTCGGAATCCTAATCTCTGGTCTTTACCATTCAAACCCATATCTTCAATCACAGCTCTAACATCATCGCCACCGATGATATCATTAGGAGTAAACTCTTGGCACATCTCCGCTAGTTTCGACCTAGCTTCAACCATCAGCTCGAGTTCCATCTCCGTCGGGGCTTTCCCTCCTCTCATCCTCCCTAACGCCGATAACACCAGCACAATCTCCGCCACTCTGTTCATATCTTCGCCAAAGCGTCGCTTTTTCGCAGGAGGAGGAGGAGACATTGGTTCTCCTCCGTTACTAGCCGCCACACCCACATCCATTGAGAGAAACCCTAGATTGGTTTCAAAAATTTGAAAAGGAGTTGGCGGGTACAGTTGTATGACTCGGTGAGTTGTTGTAACGAGTTGATGATACCCAATGACACCAAGGAGAGGCCGGTGGTTTTTGTTAGAGAGAGAAAGTTGATGATGACTTCTTTTTTTCTCTAGAGAGATTATAAAGTTAACTTTATTTTTAAGAAATAAATCAATAAATAGATTTTCTCCAAAAGATATGTACTTGGGCCCATATATACAAAATAGGCCCATAACTGATAAGATTGTTGTAAAGCAAATTACCTTCTCACTGTTAAAATGTAAAAGGATGATTATCCAAGTCTCCACCGACTATTTGATGGTTTTGTCATCATAACACGTGTTGGCCTATCAAAAACATAAAAGCTATGTGTAGTTAGTTTCATTTCACTATAAATATGTTTTTTTTTTTTTTGAACATTTTCTTGCATAAATTTAAAAGAGTAGCAAAAGTGGTTACAATAGCCTACTTTAGAAAACAATCCTAGTGGTTAATAACTACAAACCCCCGCAGATAAATAGAAACTCATTAAAGAACTAACCTTAACCAGCCCAAGAAATAAAAGAAAATAGAAAGCTCAGTAAAAAAAAGAAAATTTGATGAAGCCCACACGGACCACTCCCGAAGAGTAACGAGAAGGAGAAACGAGAAGCTTAGAAACCCTAGTTAGGATCTAATGGGGGCCATCAGAAGTGGAAAACCATAGCTGTAAGAGAGAGCTCGCCCTGCGGTTACTTTCCGGTCTGAGAGATGAGATTTTGTTCCTGATTAAGCTGTTGATTTTCTTCCAGATCATGTCCACTGTTCTAGATTTTCCTCTGTGAAGTCTTTCATTTCTTTCCCACCACACTTCATAGACTGTTGCTTGCCAGGAGAGAATTGAAAGATAGATTTTTTGCTTTGAACCGGTCAGAGACAGGAGAGAGTGAGCTACATCACCCCACGAGTTGGTAGTATGGATAATCTGAAGCCTGATAGCGTAGTAAGTCCAGATGGCGCTCGAGAATGGACATTCAAAGTAGAGGTGGTTCCTTGATTCATTGGAGAGGTTACATAGAAGACAGGATGAGTCTGTTTGTAAGCCCCATGCCAGGAGACGATCACGTGTAGGGCTCCTGTTAAGCAACATCAGCCACGCTAGAGAGTTATGTTTTGGAATACCTTTCTTGATCCAAATAAGTGGGTGCCAAGGAACAATTTGTGATTGCTCAAAGAAGGAGTTGTAGACAGCAGACGAGGAGAAGGTCAGCTTGGGTGCACCATCCATAACCCATTGAATATTGCTCGGCTGGTCAGTAAGTCGCACGGTGGTTAGATGTATTAGAAGCTCTTCCATCTGAGGAGACCGAGCATGGCGGAATGACCACTCTCCATTGATCCAAAGGTCTGTGACTGTGGAAGCTAAGGGAATGCCAGATTGACGAGGCCCTTGAGGGCCAATGAAAGAGATGAGCTGGCCGAACTGGGTCCATGGATCAAGCCAGAAGTTTATGTTTGATCCATTGCCGGGTTCGATCCTGATCCATTTTATAACCGTTTGTCTCTCTTCAAGTATCTTTTTAAAGATCCAGGTATGGTTTTGACGCGGTTTGAGCATCCAAAAACTCTCATCTTTAATAACGTTATCTTGCATCCAAGCCGTCCATACTGATTCCGGTCGGAACAAAAGAAGCCAGAGGAGTTTGATTGTACAGGTTCTATTCCACAACATAAGGTTTCTGAGTCCGAGCCCTCCGATTTCCTTGGGGGTTGAGACTTTTTCCCAGGCTACACGTGCAACATATTTCCCTTCAAGAGTACCCTTCCACAAGAAGGCATTGCACATTTTATCAATGAGGTTGATGCATTCTTTAGGTAAGATAAACGCTCCGCTCCAAAAGTTTGTGATGCCTCCTATGACCGTAGAAATTAATACTTGCCTCCCAGCAAATGATAGATACTTTGTTGTCCAAGAATTGATTTTTGATTTGATTTGGTGCAGTAGGGGTTCACAGTTAGCGATTGAGAGCTTCCTCGTGTTCAGGGGCAGTCCTAGATACCTTATAGGGAAAGAGCCTGCTGGAATGCCACAAGTTCCAGTGATCTCATCAACTTCCGCTTCAGTCAAGCCACTAGAGAAGAAACATGATTTTTCAATGCTGATCGAGAGGCCAGAGAAGGCCTTGGATTCCTCTAGGACCTGAAGTATCATCCGTACGGAGTTTAGCGAGCCATCCGTGAAGACAAGGATGTCATCAGCGAAGCACAGGTGAGTGAGTCCGGATTCTTGACATCTTGGATGAAACCCAAATCTTCCGGATTGTGCTGCCTCATTTAACTTGTGAGATAATATGTTCATAACCAGGCCAAACAAGTACGGGGACATCGGATCACCTTGACGCAACCCTCTAGTTCCTTTGAAATAGCCGTGAAGTCTACCATTTATGCCAACAGAGAAAGACGGGGAGGTGAAACAGGCAGCGAGCCACTGGGTAAAGTCCTGGGGGAGATTGAGAGACTGAAGGCAAGCCAGAAGGAAGTCCCATCTAACGGTATCAAACGCTTTAGCTATGTCGATTTTTAGGGTAAGCTTCTTCTCAACTTGCTGTCTATGATACCCAGATACTAGTTCAGAAGCAAGGAGACAATTTTCCAGTAGGAGCCTGCCTTTAATGAAAGCTGTTTGGTTGGGTAGGATGATGGAGGGGAGAAGGGGTTTTAGTCGGTTCACTAGGATTTTAGAGATTACTTTGTATAGGGTGTTGCAGCAGGAAATAGGTCTGTAATCTTTAATGATAGTAGCTCCAGGGAATTTGGGTATCAGGGTGAGAATGGTAGAGTTTGTAGAAGTGGAGAGGGTAGAGGTTTTAAAGAATGAGATTATGGAGTTTATGACTTCTTGGCCAAGAATCTCCCAAGCTGCCGTGTAGAAACCGGAAGTGAACCCATCAGGACCTGGACTTTTATTCTTGTTAAGTTTAAACATTGTTTTGGTGATGTCTTCAGGGGTAGGCATCCGAGAGAGGAGAGCGCCTTGGGCTTGAGAGCATGAGAAGCGGTCTGTACGGATCATGTCAGCTACGGAAGAGATCATAAGGGAGTCGTTTGTGGAGTAGGCGGGCCAAGAATGTTCAAGAAGTGTGCCACCGCGAGATTACCAATATCTTCAGGTGAGGTTACTTCAATGCCAGAAATACTAATAAGGATGATGATAGAGTTGAAGGCCTTCCTAGCTTTAGCAACCTTGTGAAAGTAGCTAGTGTTCTGATCACCACATTTCAGCCAATTGATTCTGGACAATTGCTTATAGTATTCTTCTTCAATCTTTTTCAGGAACTGAAGTTTCTCTAGGAGGGCTCTCTCTGCAGAAAAGTTAGCTGAGTTGGGGTGGCGGAGGGAGAGTACCTGCGCATCCATGAACAAACAGTTAGTATGTGAAACCCTTTTTTGAATATCTGAGAATTTCTCTTTGTTTAGTGTTTTTAAAACACTCTTTAGCTCTTTTTGCTTAACACTCAATTGAGATAATGAGTGATTCTCGATTTCAGTGCAAACCCAGGTTTCAGCAACCAGTTTAAGGAAGTCAGGGTGAAGGGTGAGGTAGTTGAAGAACTTGAAGGGTTTAGTTCCAGCTTGGGGACGGGGGCGGTCTGGTTCAATATAGCAAGGCGTGTGATCCAAAATCTCGGGGGCAAGGAACAGCGCGAGGCTACGAGGGTATGAGTTTAACCAATGTTCATTTATTAGGGCACGATCCAACTTCTTGGCTATGGGAGTGTCTGGCTGTTTGTTTGACCAGGTGAATTTCTCTCCATGATATCTCAGGTCTTGGATTTCCAACTGATGAAGACAAGAGTAGAAATCGATCATGGGGTTGGTAATTTGCGCTGAGGAAGGCGCTGAGTGCTCAGTTGGATGCCTTATTTCGTTAAAATCACCTCCAACAAGCCAGGGGTAAGAGCCTAAGTTGAGAGTAGCATGGAGGTCTAGGAGCTCTACCCACAGCTCGCTTCGTTCTTCGACAGTGTTGCCTGCATAGACTGCTGTGAAGTAGAAGGAAGGGGCAGTGGGGCAGACAACCTGACAGGTCATAGATTGCCTAGACTGGTGTGCAATCGAGATAGTGAGAGGGTGCTTCCAGATTAGAATGATCCTTCCGTCAGGGTCAGCGAGATGATTTGAGCAGTAAGACCAAGACGGGCATAGGAGGTTCATGATTGGGCTGAGGGATGGTTCTTTAATATGGGTTTCTAAAAGGGCGCCTAAACTAATATGGTGAGTAGCTATCCACCTCCGAAAGTTTGAATGTTTAGCAGATTCATTAATACCTCTGACATTCCAAAAAAATATGTTTTCTAACATATTAAAATTTTATAGGTTGTGGGTCTCTCCTTCTGATAGGAAAGAACCCACTGCGGGGGTAATGGAGGTGAAGGAAGGAGGTGAAAGGGGCGGAGGATCAAGAGAAGGGGCTGATTCAGTGACGGTAGATGGGGTAGAGGATTGGAGCGCAAGGCAGGCAAACGGGTTAAGAGACAAGATGGATTTAGAGGGTGGGAGGGAATGAGAAGGGGAGGGTGGTTTTTTAAAAAATTTTGTGTTGATGGGGCGGGAATGATGGACAGCGGGGAGGGCAAGAAGATGGGTTATTTTGCTGGGAGGTGAATAAGAATTTTCAGAAGAGGCCTGGGAAAACACAGCGGCCGGGGGTGAGGGAGGTGACGACGGCGGAGTTAATAAAATTCCATCGACAGAGACCGGCGTAGGGAGGAAAGGGTGGTGAGGGATAATGGGAGGTAAAGAAGGAGAGGGGCCGCCGGGGAGAACTGAGGGACCAGAATCAGTAGAAAGGTCTACTACATTGGGGGAAACCTCCTGAGAGGCAGTAGGGAGAGCCTGAGCCTCAGAAGTAGTAACCGAGGGTTCCCAAGCCATTGAGTCTGTCTGAGATGGGCCGGGAGGGAGAACTGGTGTAACCAGGCTGCAGTCAGTTGGTGGAGACGGAGCAGCTGGAACCGGAACAGCAGGCGAGGGAGCGGCCTTTGAAGGTTTATCCTTAGCAGGCACATTCTTAGAAGGTTTCCATTTAGCAGAGGGGCAGTGAGTCTCCAGATGACCCACTTCATTGCAGCAGGGACAAATAGGAGGGGTCCATGGGTAGTCAATGTCCACAGTAACTATTTCACCATTATCTCTTTCAATTTCTGCACTCCTTGGAAGAGGTTTGGTGCAATTGACTTTACATTTAATGTGCGCTACATTAATGTTGACCATCCTCCTAGTAAATTCATCTACTTCTATTGGGAATCCTAGAAGGTCACCAACTCTGCTGAGGCCTTCTTGAGTATATAAGTCAAAAGGGATTCCTCTAAAGTGAGCCCATAACAGGATTTAAGTGAACGTAGGAGGCTGGAGCGCGACTGTAGCAGACCATTGAGCAACATAGAAAAGTACATTCCCTATGTGCGAGAATTCCTGCTCCACAATTTTCTTTCTTATTGTTGAGTTGGGAATTCTTACTAACATAGATCTTGTCTCTGGTCGTAGGTGGATCTCAAGTTTCATACCACGGCCCCAAATATGAGTTAGGACACTCTGGATTTGAGCAAAGGCAGGGGTTTTCCCTAAGAAAACTCCTATGATGAAGTCTTGGTGTAGATCTGCTCCTTTTTGGAACACCGAATCTGGAATTTTTATCCTTGGCTTTTCCTCAGCAGAGAAACAAGGGTTAGCAATCTTTTTTAGGGATATGTCTGTTGATTGTTGGAGATTCTTTGCCCAGTTTGCAGGAGGAGGTTTGAAAGGTTGGTTTCCAGGGTTTTTGGATGAAGAAGAGGTGGGGGCGGTTGGAGCTGGGACGATGGATGGGGCTGCAGTGTTTAGGGAGGCACCAGCAATAGTGTTTTGTTGAGGCTGAGATTGAGGAAAAGGGTCAGTAATTCTGAGTAGAGGACTCGAGGAATTCAAAGTGGGAGCTGGAATCCCTAGGTCGCTACTTACAACTGGATTAGTAGGAACTGCATGTTCAGTAGATACATGAGTAATGTTTGAATCTCCTTCAGCTGTTGCCAGCTGGAGAGTAATGGGGGTACCAGAAACAAGAGCAGAGGAGCCAAATCCTGGAGCATTCACAAGAGGAAGGTTCCAAGGAGAGTGGTGAGTTGAAAAAGACATGGGAGCAAAAGGGGGGGAAATGGGGGAGGCAGGGAGGGGAGGAAAGGAGGATGGGTCAGGGACGGGCGGGGTAGGTGGGCAGGGTGGGTGCGGCGGTGGCCGGAGGTAAGGATCTCCAGCCATGGCGGCGGTAAGGAAGCTGAGGTTTAGGGTTTGCACGGAAAATGAGAAGCTAGAGAGAAAAGAGGTTTTTCTCGTGAAAGAGTTCAATTTGCATTATTTTGAAGACAAGAATAACATCAATAATAATAAGACAAGATTCTATTTCTCTCGTTTGCATACGTAGACAATATATAAGATCAAATACTAAAAGGCTTCATCATCATCTCACTTACTCGTTCGTTGTTTTCATTATTAATAATTCACAACACGTTATCAGCACGAAGCTCTGACCAGCTGTGGTTTATCAATCTGAAAGTTCTTAAACCAATCGAGGTAATGTTTAAATTTATGTGTTTCAATATACTTAATTTATTTAAATTTTATTATTGTTTCAGAGTGAGAGGTTGGACCTTCTCCGTCTATTTTCCGGGATGATAGGCGATGCCTTTCCCGTATGCCTTCACGATCAGAAAAACACGTGGTAGGCATTGCCTCCGTGATTTAAAAAAAAAAAATTACGTGAAAGGTTTTACCTTCGTAAATAAAAAGAAAATGTCAAAAATAGTAGACTAAGTCTCCTCGGACCTTGAAATAAGTAAAAGTCAAAATGGTAGACCATGTCTCCTCGGATTTTGGAAAATGATCAATATGGTAGTCTATGACTCCTCGGATCATGTGGTAGGCTGAGCCTCCCGATTTTATTTATGCTATTTAAATTTCTGCAATTTAAATTTCTGCAATTTATTTTATGCATTTATTTTATGCTTTTAATTTATACATTTAAATTCTCGTCTTTATTATAATATTATTCTATGAATAATGTTATCAAGTGAATTTTAACAAAGCTCAAAATAAATGCCCTTGATATTACGAGAAATAATTATAAGGCTTGGGCAGTGGGTGCAAAGATGCACCTGAGAAAAAATGAGCTTTGAGAAATCATCTAATAAGGTGAAAACTATATCGGATGAGAAAAAGATAAAGCCATGATAATTTACACTACTTTAATGATGCTTTATAAGATGAGATGTATCATGAGAAAAAATCTAGAAGATCTTTGAATAATTAAATCCTTGAAAGAAAGGATTCAATAAATAGTTGGAGTTGATGTAAACCCTCCTTGAAAACTGAAAAAAAAAATGAAATCATGATACTAAACCATCAAGTCGGTCCTACTAGAAAAGGACGAGGGTGTAGATGCGGTTGAAACCCCCTATCGTGGTCGTGGAAGTGGACGAGGAAGAATATTTCGTCCATGCGAAATAATTAGAACTTCCACGAAAATGAAAGTGGTCGGGTGATAAAAGGCAAACATAAAAGGTTTGCTATAGATACGGCTAGAAAGAAAATTGGGTACGTAGCTGTCGTATGCCAAATATTTAGCCGATCTATATAGAGAATCAAAAAGAAAAAGAGAAAGGAAGTATATTAAACTTCGTCTCTTATGAGCCCGAACCATCTTTCATAGCTTGAATACTCATCTTGATGATTCAGATTTTCTGGTTGGTCCTGAAAATAAAAATAAAATCGATGTGATATGAGAATTATCTTTCTGAATAAGATTTAAAGATTCAGAATGGAGATAGATATATCTGGCAGATATTGGGTCATCGTACATGACTAATAAAGGTAACAACTATTTCTCCTCTCTCAAAATAAGTAAGTATAATATCTATTACTATAAAAGATACTATTAGCTCTAGAGGAGCTTACGATTAAAAGACATGGATAAGAAAAAGATGGCAAAATTATAAATGAGTGGTAAACTTGGAGTTTACTGATATATAGCCATCTCCAATAATGTTATCGACATTATTGTGAAATGTTGAAAAACCAGAAGTTTTTTCACATATAGCATGTCAAGAAAATAAAGAATACCATCATGGTTGATGAATCATCAAACAAGTTCACAATATGTGATTTCTTTAAGCAGACCCCAAATTAAGATCTCACTCTAAAAGATTTGAAACATAATTCATCCCAAATGGGAAAAATGAATATGTTATTGGTTCTAGAGTGGGATTCAGTACGAGATTTTAGACATGGAGTGTCATCATCTCGAGGGGGAGAATTAAAGAATCCTAGTGAGTGGAACATTGAAAAATTATGTTCGCACTTGAAAAAGAACTTGATAAAGTAAAGTCAAGTAAAATGATCCCCATGATCGGGTGTAAACATGCAATTGTGCATGTAATAAAGACATATACAATCCAGATGGATAAAGTATATGGATACTTAGAAATATGCTCGCAAGTTTGCTAGAAGCATATGATAAGCTGATGGAATGAGATATGTAAAATGGATTACAATGAAAAGTAGAATAATCCATTTACAAAATGCCTGCCAGACATTTTGATGAAATAATGAAATCTTATATTCCAGCTGAAAATGCTCCAATAAGAAAATAGTGTCTTAAACGGACGATATATGAGTCTATGGCACGCTAGAGACGTGATAGACCACTTTGGTTCCAAAGAGTTCTCAAAAAGGAGCATAAATATAAATAGAGGATGAATCTCATGATGAGACCGTTGATATGGTTAATATAATAGTCAGGTACCTGGATAAATCATCGATGCTGATAAAGAGATCTCGATTAACCATATCAGTACGGATAAAAAGATGGAACCAAAGAGAAAATAGATTGTCGACAATAAAATAAAAAGCGTTATATAAATAAGGATTATGAATCTACCTCTATGTGTGAGGGTATAGTGAATTGATTGGCCATCAATTCGATATAAAGCTCGTTAGAAAAACGAGAGATTTTTGGACCAAAAGTCCAAGGTATAGTTCTCCAGAGAATGAAATGAAAGATGACCTTGAGGTATGAAAAACGGCTTGTTCCGAGGTCATTGGAGAAAATTTAAAATAGATGCAATATATTGAAATGTCTGGCAGGACAAAAATGACTTGAGTTGCATCTTGATATTTAGTAGTCCCTGGAGAGTTAAAGATGCTCTCGGGAATGTATAAAACTCTAGAAGAGTTAGAGCAAGCCGTATATAAGGTATCTTGAACCAGTAACTGGTGATATGTTTACGGCACGATTTGCCGATTACCATTTTAGTGAAAATGATTTCCAGCGTTAGGGGGAGGAATTTGAGAAATTCCTAAATAAATTACATGGTGTACACATTCGTTGTTACACTTTGGTCCCCCTACAAATCAAAGAGAGCTGGAAGTTCAGAAAATTGTGCATTTGCATAATTTGGCAAACCAGTTACCAAATGTATTCACAGATACGACATGATATTCCCGCTGAAATGTTCCATCAAGAGTTGATGTTCCTAAAGAACAAACTGATGGTAACAAAATAAATGAACCTAGGGTTCAGTTAAAGAGGGGGAGACTAGCGGGTTCTAGAGATAAAAACTCCCAAAAGAAATTGGTTGAGAAAATTTACAAGGTTCCAGAAGAACCTGATATTATAAGATGTCTGAAAGAAGGCATAAGTGGAAAGATTCCAAAAGAACCTGGTATTGAAAAATGTCTGAAAGAAGGCATAGATGAAAAACGTCAAGATGAACAAAATAAATATGATCCAGATGACGAAAAGGGAACAAAAAAGTATGAGATTTCCATCAACTACACCCTTGATGAAAAGTTATAAAATAAAAGATGTTGATGGAATGTTCTCCTTTTCTATCTAAAGAGATGATCGATCATAAAAGTGATGATCCCGATCCAAGGTCCATTTTGGAATGTTAAAAAAAAAGAAGACATGATTGGGAGGAGTGGCAAAAGGCCATTCAAATTGTATTATTCTCCCTAAATAAAAGGAATGTCTTTGGACCTATAGTCATAACGCCTGAGAATATAAATCTTGTTGGGTATAAGTGGGTATTCGTGAGAAAAGTAACACGATATAAAACCTGATTAGTTGCCCAAAGATTTTCTCAGAGACCGGGAATTGATTTTTGAGGAAACGTATTCTCTGGTAATGGATGCAATTTCGTTTAGATTTTTGAAGAGCCTAACGGCGTCTAAAAATCTTAAGATGCATCTCATGTACGTTGTGACTGGATATTTGTATGGATCGTTGGATAACGATATATATATATATATATATATATATATATGAAACTCCTTGAGGGATTGAAAATGCCAAGGGCATTGAAAGAAAAATCAAGGGATATTTGTTCGGTCAAGTTACAGCGATCACTTTACGGATTATAGTAATCCGGACGCATGTGGTACAATCGCTTAAGTGAATATATCTTGAAAAAGGGATATGTTAATAATGCGATATGTCCATGCGTTTCTATAAATAAATCGTCATCTGGCTTTGTGATCATTGCTGTATATGTAAACGACTTGAACATAATTGAAAATCAAAAGGAGGTTGATGATGCTCGAACTCATATGAAAGAAGAGTTCGAAATGAAAGATCTCGGCAAGACAAAGTTTTGTCTTGGGCTCCAGATAGAGTATCTCCGAGAAAGAATAATTGTGCGTCAATCAATCCATACGAAAAGGTTATTGAAACGCTTTGGTATGAATAAAACGACTTCTTTGAGTACTTCAATGGCAAATAGATCTCTCGATGTTGAAAGAGATGTTTAAAAGATCCTGATAAGATCTTATATAAATAAGTACTTTGGAGATGCTAATGGTAATAAAGCATATGTGAGCTTATATATCTTGCGAGTTGTATTTGATTAAATATACGTTTAGAGACTAATGTCTTTGCAAGATACATCTCATTTCCTATTTATGGAAATTAGAACGGCGTCAAGAACATATCCGTTCTCTCCAAGGTACGTATTGATTTAGGATTGATTTATCCTAGAAACTCCGAGTTTGGTATGGTTTTGCAAATACATGCTATTTATAAAGTCGAGCGCAAACCGGATATGGTTTTACAACTGGTGGAACTGTGATCTCTTGGCGGTCCCAGAAACAAACTCTAGTTGCGACATCTTCAAATCATGCATAAACTATTGCGTTTTACGAAGCATGTCAAGAATGTATGTGGCTTGGTCAATGAATCACCACATACAAGAATCAAGTGAAATAGTCAACGAGAAAAAGCCAATGAAAATATTTTAAGACGATTCGGCATGCGTCGCTCAACTCAAAGAAGGTTACATTAAGAGTGACAGAACAAAGCACATCCCTCCAAGATTTTTCTCGTATATAAGGGAGCTCGATAAAAATAAAGATCATCGAGTATGTACGGTCATGCGACAATCCGGCTGTCTTGTTCACAAAAGTTCTTCCGACTACAACATTTCGAAAACACTTTTATGGTATCGGAATGCGGCATATGCGTGACCTGTAACAAGAAAGTTAGATCCACTATTCTCAGGGGGAGACTACAGATAGTGTACTCTTTTTCTCTTGTCATGGTTTTTGTCCTAATGGGTTTTTTCATGACTAGGTTTTTAGCGAGGCACTACGTAATTCAAATTGGATAATTAAAGGGGAGTGTTAAAATGTAAAAGGATGATTATCCAAGTCTCCACCGACTATTTGATGGTTTTGTCATCATAACACGTGTTGGCCTATAAGAAACATAAAAGCTACGTGTAGTTAGTTTCATTTCACTATAAATATGTTACTCTCCTTGTGATTTCAGAACAACAGTAACATCAATAATAATAAGACAAGATTCTATTTCTCTCGTTTCCATACGTAGACAATATATAAGATCAAATACTAAAAGACTTCATCATCATCTCACTTACTCGTTCGTTGTTTCCATTATTAATAATTCACAACACTCACAATGAAGTTCAAATTAGATGTAATGGATTTTTTTACTCCATTTATTTCAAATTAATAAATGTTTTTAAGATTTTACACATTAAAATTTAATTAAAATAGCATTATTTTATGTGATTAACAAATTTTAATAATTCTAAACCAATTACAATTTAATAAACATAATTATTTTTCTTCTTTCTTTATTTGTCATCTGACAATTGAAATTAAACATCAAAGGTTTAAGAATATATTACACACAATCATCTCATCCTATACTAGAGTTGTCTTCAACCCAAGACTACCCAAAAGCTTTAAAAGAAACTACGCCGGATAGAGACTTCAAATTGTGTTTATATACACAAACAGTATTATTGTTGTTAATAAAATTATAAACAGTATAAATGTAAATGTTGTTTTAACATGTAAGTGTCTTAATTGTATAAATTACAAACAATATAAATGTAATTATAAACAATATAGGCTGTATTTACATATACACAAACAGTATAAACTATATATAGATTGTATTTTTTATCTACAAGCTGTATAAAATGTATAAATGTTGTTTTAACATGTATGTAACAAAGAACATAGGTAATTCAAACAAGTACCTGAGAGATATGATATATACAGGCTAAGTCTTACAAATTTACAACGCAGCTTTATACAGAAATAGCAACAGCTTCACAAGTATCAATAAACTTGAGAGGCCGTTCATATCTAACCAAATGCGACATCACTGCAGACCATTACGCCATTTTCAACATAGACAATCTCTGTGTTTTTGATCTTGAAACCGTGCGTAAACGGCAAAGGGAAACCTCTCATAAGGCGTGTGTTTACGTACGGCAGAAACAAGGATTCAAGAATCGTCGACACCACATCCTAACAAAAGAGCAAGAAACATCCCAGTTTGGTAGTGTCAAGCAAGAGTCATGTATAATCTATATCTACAAGAAAACACAACTTTACCTGAATATAGTTTGCTTGAAGATCTCCAAGTTTACTCCACGTCATCGTCGCATTGAAACCTTTTAATCTGAGGCTACCTGCTAAATTGTTCGCTGCTATTTCTGCAGTACCTCCAACATCCAGAACCTGCAACACAAGAATCACATTCTGTCTTTTTAGTGATCAAATTATTACTTCTTCAAGATTGTTCTGTGGATAACTTTATAAGCATATACCACTGATATGCGTGCTACGGACAGGACAGCTCCAGAGTTTTGGACATCGATTGATATCTCTAGATCAATGATTGCATCAATGCCATTCTTTGTGATGTTAACAGCAGGCGGAGACGTTACCGTCATGTTAAGCATCATTTTAACATTTGGATATTGTTTGTAGAGCTCTGGAAGTATGAGTTTCCAGTCTGATGTGCTTAGAGCCGACCCGTTCTTCGTTTCCTGGATATCCACATGCATCCTCTTTGCCTGGATTCAAATAAAAAAAACTTATTTCTCCACCAAACTCATCTTAATGGAAACTTTTGGAACTTACAATGAAGTAGACAAGTGTTGCAGAGTTGAAAACTTCTTCTTCTATGGAAATTCCCACCATTCTTTTAACCCTGGGAGTCAAGAAAGGAGATATAGATCCTGAAACTTTTTTACCACCATCGCCATTTGCCATGAACAAACCATTGATTCCAACTTCAACAGAAGAATCATCCAACACTGGGCTTCCTGTAAAAGTGAGGTTCACTGCAACATTGTCATCAATCTTTCCCTCTTTTGGAAGTGATTGCAACTTAGCATCAAGCTTCTTCATCTTCTCCAAAATCTTATTAGAAACTGTCTCTTCAACCGTTGAAATAATCTTCTTCTCAAACGCATCAACCACCCTACAAACAAACCAAACCAAAGAAAAAAGTAAGAATTTTTTTTGTTTCTTTAATCTAATAGTAAATGATATTCAATAACAGTTACCCTTGATATAGCCAAGAAGCACCACCATTGATATGAATACCAATGCTCTTCACTTTACAATCACTATCCCTTGAAGCAATCTTCAGACTTCCATTTTCACCAACCAAACTGACAGTGGTTCTCAAATCCATTCCTTTAACCTTCATTCATCATCACAATCATCATCATCATTTCCTCTGATGAAACACAATCTCAAATACAAAAAAAAAAACAAGACCTAACTTTTGGTTTCCGACAACGTTCAGACCATAAAGTGATAAAGACAAAACCCATATCATAAAGTACAAAACTTTATTTCAGTTATTACCTTAACAGAAGCAACTCCATGATCAGCAATATGAAAGAAGGAAGCTTTATAAGCATACGACCAGTCCATGCTCACATCTGCCGTCGCCCCCGAAACACTCAAAACGATTCCATCTCCTCCGGTCTCGACCCTCGACGACCGAACATCAACCGCGTAAATCTTTATATTCGTCAGACCCATCTGTACTTTCCCTATCAAAGGGATCTTAACCTTCTTCTCGATCTCAGGTAGCTGAAGCGGAAGCGTCGTGGATATCACCTTGTGGATGAGGAAGTCTTTGGCTAAGTCAAGACCCGTTTCGGAGACGAGTAACGACACGTGTCCGCCGTCTTTGGCCTGCGCCAAGGACGGTGAGATAGAGAGGACGAAGAGAGCGAGAAACGTTATCACTTTCGTGAGAATCATTTTTTTGAAGAAGTTGGGGTTTGTTGCTAGCTAGTAACGAAGAGATTTCGTTAAAAGGGTCGTTGAAAGGTTTTGACTTTTCTACTTTTGGAAAGTAAACATGAATGTTACATGACCATAAAGAATTTGTGTTTTATACGTTTTTTCTTACAAAAGATGTCTCTTTGGTTTGGTTAAGTTAGTTAAAAGCCTAACCAAAGATGAGGTAATGTCGGAAACTTCTTCTTGGCGATTCCTATTAAGTCGCAGTACTCTGAGTGATCAAACAACAAGTCGCGGAAGTCTACAAACAGTTTCTCAAACACTTTCCATTGTACTTTGATCGGTCTTGAATATGGATACGGAAGAAACCCCTGCAAATTGATTTAATCAGATAACCAGTTTAGTTTTTTCTCTACAAAAAACAAAAAGGATTTATGTTTGCTTCTTACATCATATTCTTGTGCAATGGATTTCAGAACAAGAAATGTATGTTTAGTGTCCTCTATATTGTCGAGAAGAGCCAGCCAGATTTTGGTAACGAGCTCATCAGCTTCTTCTTTTGATTTGCCACTAACAATCAATTGGTCTGCCACCAGAAATGAACTTGAGTACATTTGGGATACAGTAAGCAGTGTCAATGGCATACTAATAGAGAAGCTAATTACCGATCATGGTTCCGTGCAGGACCCCTGAAGCAGGAGCAGTTGAAAGCTGAAGCTGATCTTTCAAGAATAAGTAAATATGTCCAAGCATTTCATCTATGTCTGTCTCCACACCTAATATGTTTTTGCTGATGTATAAAGCCATAAATCTCCTGCAAGCTAAAAAGGCTATTAAGTTCCTTGAGTCTAACTTAATACGTAGATATTTTAAGACTGAAGTTTTGAGCTATTATTATCAACCGTTTGCTTGATCCTTGGCGTATTGGTCCAGTCCATCTCTGAGTTTTGCTGGCAAGAGGATACGCCCGGTTCAGAGCAGCTTGCCATAAGCCTTCTCCACGGAACAAATCAGCCCACTGCTTTCTAACGGAGGAGATATGTTCCCAGTCTGATATTGGAACTCTGATTAATATCTCTACCAAGACATCTTCTTGAAGATAGCTAAAGGGACTATCATCTTTTATTGTTAGGACAACCTTGTCTTTGTTTCGGTTCATTGACATTTTGGCAATCCTGAAACAAACACATGTTTTACAATATGAGGAGGTCTCCAAAAATTCAAATTCGGTAACTATAGAGGGATAAAAAACACAACATTGTTTCTGATTAGCACTCATTTAGTAACTTGGTAATGCCTATTAAGAGTAACAAACACAGAAGCACATATATTCCCATAATAAGATTGTAAGACAATTGCATATGGCAAACAACAAAGGATTAAAAGAATCGAACTCTGAGTAAAATACTTCAAAAAGAAACCCATGGATTCTTATTAATTATAGATTTAACACAATAAAATAAACATACGTAAAAGATATGATCGTATCAATCTGATTCACTGGAAAGAAAAGTAACCAAAAGAATCTCTTGAAATAAGTCAAACTGAGAAAGAGAATCAACTTAATTAAAACTCGGTACGAGGTGCAGAGTGAGAAAAGCAAAGAGGAGCATCGGTTTCCATTAGCGACGATCCAATAAAGAACTTACCAGAGGTGAGGAAGTCCCTGGAGAAGAAAGAAACTAGTGTGCGAGACAGAAGAGACGACGTGGCACTGGCAGAGGAAACAAAACACACAACAGAGATGTGGGAACAAGACAAGACAAATAGGGAACTGAATCACATGGATCCATGACCACAGGCTCCCTGATTCGGTTTTGGTTTAATTTTAAGCCAGGCCAAACCGAAAACTGCAGTAGTTCCAAAGCCAAACCAATTCTATTTTATATCTACCAAAAAAAACGTAATCAGCTAAAATCATGACTGTTTTTTTCGTTACCATCTGTAAACGCAACTTTTGCGATTGGTATCCATTGTTGGTGTTTTACAACAATTATTCAAACGGCTTTAAACTGTTTCAAACTGTTCTAAACCTCTAAATTAAAAAATTAGTTCTAGCTACCATTTGTAGACGGTTGTGGAAAAATAACCTTTTTTAAACAATATAAATACAAAAATAAAGTTTTTAATAAAAATTTTAAATTAAAATTATAAAAATACTAAAATATATCCATTATATTTTAATTAATATTATAAAAATTTAAATCAAAATATTTTCTATAAAATTTAAAAATTTAAAACAAATATAATTTATATATTTATTATAATATTATGATTTTTAATATTTTTATAATTATATAAAATGTAAATATTGTTAATTTATTATTCAACCGTTGGTGCATTTGATAGTTAACCAATCATAAGTATTCCGCAAACGCACAAATTTCTAAACGCATAATCAATCGTATAAATCTCTTAAAACCGATAAAAACCGTAATCATTTATTTCTGCAAATTCTCGCCACCGCAACCGTAACCACTACGTTTGAACCGGTTAGACCCCTTTAAAACCCTCAAAAATTCACAAATTCCCTTTTCTTAGGAATACTTGCGAGATAAAAAAAAAAGAAGAATGATATCCCCACTGGTCTACGGTGTGTGTAGGCTTCCTATTTTATGTATGCTTATAATGCTTATGTTTTGTCAAATATTTCTTTCTTAGATTAGATGCTACTTCCTTCGTCTAACGCTGACCTTCTTGTTTCTATGCTACAATCCTCTCCCCGCGCCTTCCACCTAAGCTGCGCAGGAAAAGCCTATCAACCATAGGCGTTCCTCGAGCAAGGCTCGATGGAATTGAGGTTCGATGGAATCGACGACTAGCAAATTGATCAAGTATATAGACAACAACAAAAGTTGATAGGAAAAGCCCAATAAAGAAAAGCCCAGTAGACAAACAGAGATGTGGGAGGAAGAAAGGTTAAAGAAGTAAATTTAGAGAGAAGGCAACGTGATTGTGACCAAACTAGAGATTGTGGCTTTACTGACAATATTCTCTGTACTGTTTAACCCAATTGCCCCCACGTTTTAGTGCCCCTCCTCCTTCTCCCTTCATAGATTTCTCTCGCTACTCAAGACCATAACCTTTTTTTTTGGCAACAATTTCATTTCATTCAACTTTGAAAGCCAGTACAATGGTTTATGGTGAGAGCCAAGTTATTACATTTTTCTCTTTTTAATTATTTTTTTCAAACTACAATTTTCATCTTAATAATATTAATAAAATACATACAGTAGATTTTAAGGTTAAGTAAAAGACTATTATTGACCTATAAGAGAAAAGGTCAACTGACCCAAGAAAGAACCTCTTCCTCTCGCTAAGGGTTTTTCAAAAGAAGATCTTTTCATTATATAGTTTAGTTTTTGCTTTTTTGGAATTTGAAATCAGAAAGTTAATCATGAATCTAATGAGATCTGTTTCGTAATCAGTCTCTCACATTATAATTGTGCTCCTCAATATAAAACTTGATTTGAGAGTAATAAAAGACATTATAAAGCTTTCTTCTCTCTCTCTCCTCAAGTGGTTCACTCTTTCATTTGATATCTCCTGTCTTTGTCTCTCTCTCTCTCATCTTTCAATTTTGCTTGCCTACTTACTTCAAGTTTGAACCTTTTTGTCCTTTTTTCTTCTCCATCACACTCTCTCAGTGTAGCTTCAGTGGACTGTTTGTTAGGGTTTGGCAGAGAGTGGGAGTGTTCTCATTTGCTAGGTAGAGGATTCGAATCTGAAGTTTCATACAAAAAAGGCTTGTGTTGATCTCGTGAAAACTTTGGTAGTTGTAAGTGTTTCATCTTCTGTCTGTCTCTCTGGTTCTCTAGTTTATGATTCTCTGAGATCTTCCTAGATTCATGCATTTTCCTCCAGTTTGTGGTTCATGCAACCAAATCTGAATTTAGATCTTTAGATTTTAACCAAAGTGTTTGACGAAATGGATTTCTTGAAAGTTCGAAACTTTCTCAAGTCAAGGAAGCCAAACCAAAGGAAGGAGAAAGATGAGCAAGAACAAGCAAGGAGTGACAACACAGTACCTTGTGTGACTGATTCCACCAAAGGAGATGAGAACGAAGACGAGGAAGACGATGATTTCATCACCAATGAGGTTAAGAGAAGGCTTAAGGAGTTGAGAAGAAACAGCTTCATGGTCTTGATCCCTGAAGAAGACGAAGAAGAAGACAAGGAGTCTTATCTAGGTGAAGATGAAGAAGGAGAAGACAAGTGTTCAAATGAGTGGAGAGATGTTGTCGCTGAAGGACTTCAATGGTGGGGAGGCTTCGATGCTGTCTATGAAAAGTATTGCGAGCGTATGCTCTTCTTTGATCGCTTAACCTCCCAACAGCTTAAAGAATCTGGTAAAAAAAGCTTCTTTGCTTTTGATCTCTTAACATAAAAAGTTATTAACTTTGTTCTTCACTCTCTTAGGCATTGGAGTTGCTTCATGTCCTTCAACTCCATCCCCAAGATCTGCAACTAAGAAGCTGCCATCGCCTTTTCGATGTCTTTCTCTCAAGAAAATGGATCTCCCCGAGGAAGATATGGACCCTTTGCAGCAGACGGGGGTCGACCCTTGTCAAGATCTTGAGACAGCGTACGTTGCTCAGCTCTGCCTCACTTGGGAGGCACTTCACTGTCAGTACACTCAGCTGAGCCACTTGATCTCATGCCAGCCCGAAACGCTGACTTGCTACAACCATACCGCTCAGCAGTTTCAGCAGTTCCTGGTCTTACTGCAGAGGTACATTGAGAACGAACCGTTTGAGCATGGGACAAGATCTGAGCTTTACGCTCGTGCCAGAAACGCAATGCCTAAGCTACTTCAAGCTCCCAAGATTCAAGGTGGTTTCTCTAATCTCTCACATTGTGCTTAAGCGAAGTTAGTAACACTTTTAAGTTGAAACATCTCTCAGGGACAGATAAAAAGGAGATGGAGAAAGATACAGACTTCACGGTCCTAGCTGAGGATCTCATCAAACTCCTTGAGAGCTCGATCCTTACATTCAACGTTTTCTTGAAGATGGATAAGAAGAAACCAAATGGGGTTACTACTAACTTGTTTGGGAACCATAACAATATGAATTCTACAACCCCTTTGCAGCTAGTTCAGTCATCTATCGATAAGGTAAACGCTTTGTCTTAGAAGCAAATGTATATATATAGCTTCTTTGGTGTCTTCTCATAAGATCTGAGTCTCTTTTGCAGAAGAGGGTGAAAGCGAAGGAGCTATCCAAGAAGACAAAAGGGCTGAGAAAGAAGTCTTGGCCTCAAACATGGGAAGGTGTTCAGCTCTTGTTTGCAGGCGTTGACATCAAACTAGCAACAAGGGTTTTGAGAATGGGGAAAATCAGTAAAGAGCAGCTACTGTGGTGTGAAGAGAAGATGAAGAAACTCAATTTTTCTTCTGGGAAGCTTCAAAGACACCCATCTCCTATTCTTTTCCCTTCTTGTTGATAACAATAATGAATGTTGATACAGTGATTTCAGATCGAGTTACCATCTTTTTTCCAGACAAATTAGTGAAGTAGATGCTGTGTTTTCCATGTGTTTAGTTATCTTTGCATTAAGGTTTTAAATCTAAGAAGAGTTGTTTTATGGTCAATTAGATTCAGTATTAAGGGACCATTTTGCATGTGTTGTCGTGTGGATGTAAGCACATATGAAAGAATCCAATGTTTGTCTTGTTGATGGGAGGCTAGATCTTATGATGGTGATGGACAAATCTTATTCTTCTTCCATCACTTTCTTTGTTTTTGGACAAAGTCTTGATGTGTCATTAAAGAACTTTTCTTTTCCTTACCATCATGCTTCATATTTAAACCAAATCCTAAGAGCAACCACGTCAATGAATCCCCTCTTGGGGTTCATAGGATTTTTTTTATTATATTTGTGGTGGGGTCAGAAATAGTGATGAACCTGTATTGATTGTATTCTACCATTAGTGAACCCGAACATGGGGTTCTTAGAAATTTAAATGATTTTTTTAATTTTTTTTTTGTTAAAAATTATTTAATACATAGAGAAATCTTAAACATACAAAGATTATTCATCAAAATTACCAAACTTTTGCCATATATTTTCAACTAAATCAGCTTTCAAACGATGATGTATCTGTTGATCCCGAATTTGATTGCGAGTTCCACGCATTTCACCGACATTAGAAAGGCTTTCCGTAGAGGAGACGACATCAACCTGGGAACTTCTGCTTGACTCTCCTGATTCGAATTCATCTGTATCATACTGAGTGAATCTGTCGCGTTCGTCCTCTACTATCATGTTGTGCAGTATGACACAACATCTCATAATCCTTCCTATCTTTTCCTTGTCCCAAAGTAATACTGGGTTTTTAACTATTGCAAACCCCGCTTGCAATACTCCGAAAGCACGTTCGACATCTTTTCTTACGGTTTCTTGATGTTGAGCAAATAGCTGTGCTTTTGGAGTTTGAGGAAGTGAGATTGAATGGATAAATGTTGATCATTTCGGATAAATTCCGTCGCTAAGATAGTACGCCATACGATAATTGTGGTTGTTGACCTTGAAATTTACTTTAGGAGCTCGACCTTGTATAACGTCATCAAAAACTGGTGACCGATCAAGAACATTAATATCGTTGAGGGTACCTGAAAGTCCGAAAAATGCGTGCCATATCCATAGATCTTGTGATGCCACCGCCTCTAAGATAATTGTCGGCTTTCCTGAACCACGTGTGTACTGTCCTCTCCAAGCTGTTGGGCAATTTTTCCACTCCCAATGCATACAGTCGATGCTGCCAACCATTCCTGGGAACCCGTGTAACTCTCCAATATCCAGTAGTCGTTGAAGATCATCAGCTGTAGGTCTTCTTAGATACTCATGGCCAAACAATTGTATTATCGCATTAGTGAAATTGTCTAAACATAAAAGTGCAGTACTTTCACCTAGTCGGAGATATTCGTCATACGTATCTCCTGATTGACCATATGCTAGCATACGTATAGCTGCTGTACACTTTTGCAGTTTAGATAGGCCGTACCTTCCGTGAGCATTTCTTCTTTGCTGAAAGTATGTAACTTCATTTCTTAAAGCATCCACAATGCGAAGGAACAATGGCTTGTGCATTCGAAAACGTCTTCTAAACATTTCCGGTGGGTATGTAGCATGTTCCCTGAAATAGTCATTCCATAGTTGATTGTGTCCTTCTTCCCGATGTCTTTCGTAGTAAGCCCGTCTCTTTGGTTTTTTTGCTTGATCATTAACTAGGGAGTCGACGAGATTATCAAATTCTTCATCGAACCATTCTTCAACAGCTTCATCTATGCCATCTGACGATGAGGATGACATTTTAAAAATATGATTAATGGTTTTAAAAAAAGGTGGAGATAGAATAGGAATATTTGGCTAAGTGTTTAAAAAAATGGATATTAAAGAAGAAAATATGATTTAAAAAAAAATTTGTTTTGAGTGTTTTGAGTGTTTTGTGGCGTCGGCTTGAGTGTTTTGTGCTATATGATTTAAAGAAGATAGAGGATGATAGTTGTGTTCTTATTGTTTTAGAGAGAAGCGATGAAGAAGCACAAGTTTAAGAGAAAAAGAGGTGAACAATATTTGAGAGCAATGCATAAATGAGACTTAGATTATATAGTCATTGTTTTACAACACACGTGAAGTGTAGAAACCAACAAAATACTACACTTTCACACCCGTGACACAAACATAATTCATCAACTACAGCTCTACCTAGTACAACCCGTGACCTTTCACACCCGTGACACAAACACAAACTCTGAGTTCATCATGACCCGTGACACAAACACACCTACTACACCACTAGCTAGTACAACCCGTGACCTGCAGAAAGAACCAAACACGCCAGTAGAAGTTGAACCCGTGACCTGCACAACAAAAAACAAAAGAAGAAGCAAGACAAATAGTTAGTAACCAAGTAAGCAATAATCAAGTTAGCAAATAATCAATTAAGCAACAAAACAACCTAAACTACCTAGGAGACGATCAACAAAACAACCTAAACAATCTAGGAGATTGAACCCGTGACCTGCACAACCTAAACAATCAACAAAACATCATAACTACCTAAACAACTACACAACTAATCACTGACCAGATCAAAGCATCTCAGCTACGAGTTTCTCCTTCATAGACACCTCACTATCAGTGAGAGCTTCTTTTTTTGAGAGGAGACGATCTAGTAGTTTCTGTTTGGATATGTTCTGTTTCAAGTCTAGATTGCTCTGTAGTCGATCATATGCAGCTTCATTCCCATTCTTCTTGCGTTTGGCTGCTTTGGAAGCCTTAACACCAGGTGGCCTTACCTCTTCCGAGTCAGGCACCGTCTCTGCAGCTTCCTTCCTTTTCTCCTTTGCACCATCTCTTGGTAAAGAGGTAGACCTCCATTTTTGATCGACCCGCAGCTCCCTCCACGCATGTTCAAGTATGAACTTGCTGTGGTAGTCGTTGAAGAAGATGTCATGGGCAGACTTCATGACATCATTCTCATTTTGGCCACTAGCTTGCTCCTTCAAAGCGGCCTCATAGCTTCCCACAAACTTAGACACCTGGTCATTGAGCCTTCCCCACCTCTGCTTACACTGACTCCACTCTCTAGAAGCAAAGCCTGTGAGCTGAGGGCTTGAATTGAAATAATCCTCAATTCACTACAAGAAAACACAAGATTAACGATGAAAATTAACGAGAAAAACTGGTCTTCGTAAATTTACGTTGACTTTACGAGAATCTTACAAGAAAATTTACAATCAACGTTAGTTCGTCGTAAAATAACGAGGAAACGATTTCCTCGTAAAAACCACGCAAGGTAACTTCGTTTTTACGAGGAAAAACTGTTTCCTCGTAAGCTCGACGTAAAAGTAACATCTTCTTTACGAGAAAATATTTTACGTTTACTTAACGAGGAATTTTCGAGTCCACCCACTTTGTAATTGTAACACGTTTTTTGTTTCGGCTACCTTACTAAATTCCACATAATCACGAGTAATGAAAATGATGATGTTTCTGGTGATGACAAAAATGTCGATGTATCTGACTGATGTATTTGTGTTTTAATATGACTGACTTTCAGACTTAATGCATGTGATTTGATGGATTTAATCATGAAAATCTATTTTTATAATTTAATTTTATGTAATGGGGTTTGAATTAGAAAGAAGAGATTGAGATTATTAGTTAAGGAATTGTGGTTTTAGAATTTGGGGTTTAGAATGGATAGAAGAGATTGAGGTTAAAGGGAGGATGGGGTTGGGGTTGGGGTTTGGGGTTTCGGATTTTAGGGATTTAAACATAAACATAGTTATTTCTTCGTAAATTTACGAGGAACTTACGACGATTCTTAAAAATAAAGAACGAGGCACTCGTTAATTCCACGTAAGCAGAAATCGTCGTAAAGACCTCATAATAAAAAAACGCTGGCCTCGTTCATTCCTCGTAAAAATAAAAGCGGGCCTCGCTAATTCCTCGTAAATTAACGACGATGTTACGACGAAACGAAACGGGAATAAATTGGTTTGCCGTGATCAAAGTTACACCTCGTGGACAAATCATCAGTGGAGAAGAACCACCATTGCAAGAAGAACATATAGATGAAGTTGAGGTACTTGAACAACAAATTGATGACATCCTTCTCATTGATCAACATAATCATGAGTACGAAGATATTACCGACGATGCCACGGACGAAGCTGTTGAAGACGAGTTTAATGAAAATGATGATGTTTCTAGTAATGACGAGAATGTCGATGTATCTGATTGATGTATTTGTGTTTTAATATGATTGATTTTCAGACTTAATGCATGTGATTTGATGGATTTAATCATGGAAATTTATTTATATAATTTAATTTTTGTAATGGGGTTTGAATTAAAAAGAAGAGATTGAGATTATTAGTTAAGGAATTGTGGTTTCAGAATTTGGGGTTTGGAATGGATAGAAGAGATTGAGGTTAAAGGGAGGATGGGGTTGGGGTTTGGAATATATGAAGTAGAAGATAAGGAAGAAGGGGTTTGGGGTTTCGGATTTTAGGGATTTAAACATAAACGTAGTTATTTCCTCGTAAATTAACGAGGAACTTACGACGATTCTTAAAAATAAAGAATGTGGCACTCGTTAATTCCACGTAAGCAGAAATCGTCATAAAGACCTCGTAATAAAAAAACGCGGGCCTCGTTCATTCTTCGTAAAAATAAAAGCGGGCTTCGCTAATTCCTCGTAAATTAACGACGATGTTACGAGGAAACGAAACACGGGCCTCGCGAGTTCCTCGTAAATAAAAACACGGGCCTCACGAGTTCCTCGTAACTTTAAGAGGAATTTACGACATTTCATAATTTCCTATATATACACGCGAGTTCTCACTTCCCATTCCGTCTCAACTTCCTCTCCCTTTTGTAGCTATGGTACGCTCTCTATTTCTTCTCTAATTTGATCAGTTTAGGTAGATTAGGTGGTTAGTATAGGAAATTTAGATAGTTTTACGGATTTTATGTTAATTAGTGTTGATTAGATGGTTAATGTAGAGAACTTAGTTAAATTTATAGAATTTGTTAATTATTGTTGATGTTAATTTTAGGCGAATCATCATCCGTCACACATGCCGACGCGGATGTAGAGAGGAGGAGTGAGGAATTCTACCGGGGATGAACGACCCTTAGTTTTTTTTTTCTTTTCGTTGGTTGTATTATAAATTCAAAAATTATTTATGTTTAAATTATTTTTGTATTTAATATTCTTTTTAAATTAGATTTTTATTAAATAATTAAATAAATTGTTTTTTTAATCTGGAAAATATAAACTCAAAGTAAATTCGTAGCTAAATTACGACAACCTTACGTGGAAATTTTACGAGGAATTAACGAGTAAAATATTTACGTCAACACTACGAGGAAAGATTAACGAGTATTTGACGTGGAAACATTTACGTGTTATTTACGAGGAAATGTTTTCAAGGTATTTACGAGGAAATGTAGCGTCCCCCTTACGTGGAAGGGTTACGTGGTTTTTACGACGAATACTTTGCTTCGTCTTTACGAGGAAATATTTTCTCGTTAGTTTACGACGAATTAGCGAGGAAATATGCGTTACGACGAACAAATAACGACGAAACGTGTTTCCTCGCTAATTCCTCGTAAAAATGATTTTACGACGAACTTACTACGAATTTCGCCGTCGTTAATGTTGTGTTTTCTTGTAGTGATTCTTTTCCAAAACGACCCTAACTTCTGCTGGTTACTAACTATGGGATCCTTGCTGGTGTTTAACCAAGCACTTATGAGGACTAAGTCTTCTTGTGTTGTCCACTTTCTCCTTTCCACCGGTTTAGGAACATCAGAAGACCCTACGTCTATGTTCACAGGGCCGGGAGAAGTAAGGGAAAGCGGATCCATTGTGTTTCGATTGGTGTGTTTTAAAGTTGGTATGTGTTTTCTAAAGTTGGTTTGAGTTAAGGGTAGAAGGATTGACTATGTTTTTAAACTAATATTTTGGTTTGCGTTTCTAACTACCAAACATTGATTACACATATAGCATTCATCAAAACACAACCACTTTCAAATCACATTTTAAAAACGCGAACAGAGTGCATTCATTACACATCAAATCTCATTTTTAAAACGCTAACAAGTATTACACAGATAGCATTCATCAAAACACAACCACTTTCAAGCATTCATCACAGCAACCAACTACCCTAGTTCAGTTCGTACTATAGAGAGCATCACATCACTTTCAAAGCATATCAATTAATACAACACAGAAACTAGAGAGCATCACATCACTTTCAAAGCACATCGTTTATAACTTTACTTCCTAGTCTACCTAGTGAAGTTCAACCAAGCAACCTACAAGGAAACTACTTCTAGGAAACTACTTCTAGTTCAGTTCAGTTTAGTTAGAGTGTTTACCTTAACAATTTCATTCAAAGCAGACCTTCTCCAGATTAGCCATCTGCACTGTGAGGTTATAAACGTCACCAGTGAGGTGATCAAGCAGCAAACTGAGCCTTTTAACTTGTGCCTGCACATGAAAACATAGAAACCTTGTTAGTGAATTAAAAAAAACCCAAACATTACCAGTATTAAGTTCCTATGAGCTACTCTTAAAAAACGACACTAACCTCAACACTCTCAATCTGTTTGGTGAGATTGGGCACCAACTTGATCACCTCATCAGCCTCTTCCACACGCTTACGCAGGCGTTCGATCTCCTCCTGGACGCCTATTATCCAAGGCTGACGATAATGAAATCCATCAGCCTTGGGGACAACAAAAAAAAACATCAGACAACATAAACATAAATTTTTATACTAATATATGAGTCTGTTGAGGTATCTCTTACCTCATAGTTTATGTAGCTGAAGAAGCGCTTCCCAGGATGAGTGTCGTGCTCCTCCTTCACCCGAACCTCGTCAATGATTCTCCCACCACAGGGACATCTTCTAGGAATCCCATATTCAGAATCTGCGACGTATCCCAACATGTTGCAGTACTCCTGATGCCTCTTTGTATCTCTTCTCTCCTCTGCGGGATCCATCTGAACCAGACAAGCAAACGGCTTACAACAAAATCACAAAATTATATCATGAACGGAACCCATAATGGAACCCACTATTCGATAACAAAACGCTTCGATCTAACCCACAATGAAACCCAGATGACGATTCGGAACCCTAGAATCGAAACCCCCAAAACTCGAGTTTGAACCCTACCTCCAATACCCCACTAATCGACAACTAAACGGTTCGATCTTACCCAAAATGTAACCCATATGACGATTTGGAACCCTAGAATCGAAACCCCCAAAATCGAGTTTGAACCCTAATTTGAGAACCCCACTAATCGACATCAAAACGCTTCGATCTAACGGGTATTCACTCGACACACACCTATTCTCGTCGAGGAGACACTCCGTCGTCGATTCGATGGAGAAAAGTGGAGAAACGTGAAGAAAAATCAAAATCGCTCGAGAGTTCGCCTCTCGGGAGAAAACCCTAGTCTTTTCTGGAAAATGAGAAAATGAATTTCTCTCTGTTTTCGTCGTCGTGACGTCAACAACGCGGCGCCAATGGAACCGTGACACCTGGCGTGAACCCGCCTCATACCGAATCACTTGTAAGAAGCGGGTCGCGGAAATAAACCCATTAAAACATTTCTTTTTCCTATTCGGGCCTATGAACCCGAGCCCATGAACCCCATTACAACCTTCAATGTGGATGCTCTAAAAACTATAAATGAGAACATTATAAATCTGAATACTTCTTCTGTTTTTAAAGATTATTACTCGTATAATTCTTGTAAAAATTCTAATTAGTGGCTAAAAAGAAAAGAAGAAAAATAAACAAAAGTGTGTATTGTGTGTATTTTGGTGGTAGCGAGCAAACAGGCAACAGAGACAGAGCCACGTGAACGTATCTCTTTCAATTACAAGTCTCAACACGTGTCGAACCTAGTCATCACTTTTAGAACAAATTGACGAAAAAGGGCTTGCGGTACCACCATTATCAAAACCATACAGGGGGTGTTCCAGTCATTACCTAGTTAAGAGGACGTCTTCGTGTGCGAATCCGTCGTGATTCTTAATTAAGTTTTGGTTAATGTTTTGTTAAAATACGTAAAAATTAAAGATTAACATCCCAATAATTGCCTTTAGAAATTAAAGAAAAAAAACATTAACTCTTGACTTGGTGACTCGACGAAAGCCTTGGAGACAAACTTTTCAAAGGGGTTAGTTTTAATCTCTCTGGGTCTCATCTCATCGCTGCAACAATTTCATATCAAGAAAAAAAAACACTTTCATGGAGGCTTAAACATCACCACCATCAGGTAACTCTTTAACTCTTAGCTTCAGCCTAAGTTTTTGTGTTCTTTCACAAGTTATGCAAGGAGCTAGTTTTAAATGAATAAAGAAGGATAAAGTGAAGTTTCTGTTTATTAGAATTTTGATCCTCGGTTATATATGGGACTTTTACTCTTTGTAACGAGGTTGATGAACGAGTCCAGTACTTTTAAAAAGATGATCCTTGTAAGTTCTTGCTGATGGTTGTTTGGGTTGACTAAACTTTTTTAGCTTGTGAAATGGTAGAATCGTGTCTGAAATTTTTCGATCCTTGATTGTCGATTACACATAGACTCAAAAATAAACGTTGATCATTGAAAGTTTGGGATCAAGTTCTCAGCTTTTTGATTCTCTTATGGACTAAGGTTTTAGCTTTACCCTTTTTGGGTTAGGTAGTATTATTATTATGTAATCAATCACCTTGTCTGAAAATTTTGAATTTGTTTTGGTTGATGTATAGAAAGTATGACGACGCAGAGCGCTATGAGGATGGTGGAAGGTGATCATGTAAAAAGTTGGCAGGCTTCCTCTAGGGATCCCACTGGGATATTTGGTTCACATGATATGGCTGTTGAAGATTTAAGGTTCCTTATGGAAAGAAATAGATTGGATAGTAGTGGAAGTGATCATACAGGTAAGATCCCTAGTAGGAGTGGGAGCGCGCCGCCTAGCATGGAAGGCTCATTTGCAGCTCTTAGGAATCTCTTGAAACATCAGGAAGGTAGTTTTAGTAGGTCTATTGAGAATTATGGCTCTGAAGAAGAGATACGTAGCGATCCTGGCTATGTAGCTTACTATCTGTCCAACATCAACTTGAACCCGAGGCTCCCTCCTCCGTTGATCTCACGTGAGAATCAGCACTTGCTGCGTCATTTGGGTGGTGAGGGTAATAACCTGAGTCCAACAGCGTCTTGGGATGATATGGGGGTAAGATCTTCCTTGCTTGCTTCTAGAACTGCGCTTTCTACACATAGAGAGGAGCCTGAGGACGAGGCTTCTTCTGGTGAACAGCTGACTTTTGCTTCTTTGCCTGGTCGTCGTAAGAGCTTTGCTGATATCATTCAGGTACTGCTTGATTCTATCACTTAATTTAATTTTACATTAAAGAAGATTCTCTCTTTTAACGCTTTCTTTTGTGTTCAAGCGGCCTCATTCGGCAGGGAACCATCCAACAGCAGAAGACATACATGCCATTTCTTCTGGTATAGCTTCAGAAAGGACAAGAAGAGTACCAGAGTCTGATATAAGTGTGGTGAATCTTCTGAGGGAGACAGATTCTCTCTCCATGGAGGCTATTGCTAGTGAAGATCCTTTTACCTCTGAGTTGAGCTCACAAAGTTCAACCAACACTCAGAATGAGAGATCAAATGCGAGGGTAGGGAGCCGCGAGGACAACAATCTATCTGCTTTTGGTGCTTCTGGTCCATCCTCTGCTGCTTCTAGAATGAGGGGGAACCAAGAAGAGCCAAGGAGAATGCCTGTGCAATATACGCCTTCATCGTATCAGGTTCAAGCTACTTCGCCACAACAAATGACCTATCCGAGGATGGGTGGTGGTACACACGACATGATGCAGAACCTGCCTAGGATTGCAACTGGAGAGGTACATTCGAGTTTCCAATCTCCTCACGGTTTGACATCGCCTCCTATGTATACATCAACAGCTGCATATATGACATCTCTGAGCCCGTTTTACAATCATAACTTTCAGTCCTCGGGTATGTACCTCCCTCAGTATGGTTATAGCGGTTACCCTCCTGCCTCTGGTGTTGTCCCTCAGTATATGAGTGGATACCCATCTCATGAAGCCACTGTTCCTATGCCATATGATATCTCATCGCCTTCTTCGGGCTACAACAACTCCTTCTCTCGTGAATCCTTTTCACCTACTGCACAGAACACTCCTCTCGTGTTATTCAACAAAAATGAAAGTAAATGACTTTTCCAATCCATTATTTTGAAATCTGTTGTTATTTGTTTATGATTCTACATACCTTTCTTTATAAAATCTAATAAGCAAAGTATCGCAATATTGTCAAAATCTTTTTAAAAATTGGATGAGATATAATTAAATAATAGGTCAGTTTCTTCTGAAATCATCCGAGTGAATCATTTTGCTTTGTGCTCCTCCACTACCAAGTCTAGTCTCATACCATATAAAACAATTTACCATATCACGAGTTCGTGATTCTTGTTTTCATGATAGGAAATCTGCAATAATATCTTCCAATCCTTTGTGTTTGTCTCTGTTATCACAACAACTACAATCTGTCACAGCCCATCATTTTTCAAAATCTCCAGTCGTTACTAAACCAAAGGTTGTGCTCTTCGCAATGTCCGCATCAATGGTGGTCTTGCGGGCATAGAACATGACACACAAACTCAATGCAAATACAAAATAATAACAATTAACAATGCAAACAAATACACGAAGAGTGAGCATAAATTCAAATGATAATAAAAACACAAAAGATTTCAAGATTGATAAACGCAACATTGGTATCCAAATTTTTCATTGAGAACATGCAAATCTTTTTGTTCCATGGTGAACTTGTTTATTAAACCATTAGCATCACAACAATTTTGATGAATTGCATCAACGAGTAAATCGATCAGAAGTTTTGTTTCCTCTGGTCTCCATTGATTATACCCACTTTTTTAGTTATTCTTTTGTGAATCCCCCATTAGCTAGTTATATAATAATAATATTACAAGATAAAAATAATAAACTAGAAAAGAATCGTAAATGAAATATGAATGAAGAACTAATGCATATAATCATAGAATTATACATGACATATAGGTACATCAAATAAAAACTAGAAGAAAGTCAAAACTCTAATATGTACCTCAGAGCTGCAATTTTTTTAGAAGCTTCCGAATTGTTATGTCTTCACATGGATAATGGATAATTACGAATACAACAACACAATATTGTAACACGATACTATCTCTATTATGTAATACCTCTAGATAAACTCTAAAAAAGTTTATAATTATCTGCTCTCAGAAAATCTATACTACTCTATAAAACTCGTGGTATATTTTAAGAAAATCTAAATTCTTTTAAAATTTGTTAAATTGTTTTTACAATAAAAATCATCAAAAATCTTCTAAACTCACAAACCAATAATAGCCCCTAAGACTACGAGCACAAACCTCCTTGTTCAATTCGTTCAAGAGAGGCCTAAGCAGCTCACTATTAATAGTCTTATCAAGTTTTATCACTTGAGAATTTGTTTCAAAGAGAGACTTCCACAGGGGAAGAATCTCAGACTCTATTGCTTCCCTAGCAAACCCATTTGCCTCTGAAACATCCTTGACAGACCTCAAATTCTCCTCTAGCTTCTGCAGCTCTTGGTTGTATTGCTCCAAAACAGACGGTTTCACTAGGCAACCAATTTCGAGAGTGGAAACAATGTGAGCCAAACCTCTGATGGCAGAAACAAAATCCTGTCGGAACGTCCCCATCAGTTTTGACTGAGTGGATTTTCCACCGTCAATGTAGACGAGATTCTTGGGTTTGATATATGTTGCATACACGAGTTGTATAACACGGTACAATCGTCTTACCGCGGGACCACGACGATCCATCTTTGTTTTAAACAATGTAAAAAAACAGAAGTACGTCATAGAACGTCTGTCATCGGATAATATGAACATTGCTTCAGCCATAAAGAGCGAGAGCTCAACTCCGAGTCGCGCAGCTTCTTCTTTCTGCTCTTTCTCTTTGGTGACATCAGTAGTCCTGTAAATAAATAAATAAATAAATATAAGAAAAGTAAGGGATTTAGACTTCCTCTCAAAGGGAATGAATATCATCACTGACCCATTAGTGAAAGGGGAACATCTAGACTGTGGTAGTCTCTTTGTGTGACGGATAACAAGGTCAGTCATCTGTTTCAAGATACAAATAATCAAATTTAGAGTCAAAATTTCTTATCTAAATCGAGCAATGTAAATATGGAGAAGAACCCTAGATCGTTACTGTAGCCTCTAATTTTTTATCGACTGAAAACTAAAGATTCGAATCAAGGCTTCGATTCCTTTTTATCCTTTTTTTTTGTTGAGACGGTCAAAACTGATTTGTCATCTGACCGCCTCTGTTTACGGTTTTAGCATTTATCTAAAATTTAATGTAGATAAAAATAATCTCAACCATTCACACAATTATCTCAACCGTTTTTAGAATTTTAATTGATGGACAAATCTAAAAATAGTTTTGTAGTATTATAAAATTTGACTAGAATGATCAAGAAAAAAATTGACTAGAATAATCACTATATACACAAAGAATGATAAATAATATTATATTTACATAAAAAACGTATTTTGTAAAAAAAAAAAATTTGGAAACTTATTCATGTAAAACCAATGTCATACACTCTTGTGGAGAGGGAAAGCTAGTTATTGTAAAATTACTTTTCGAATTTAATCTTTTAGCTTATAAAATAGGATACAAATGACAAAAGTCAGAATCGTTTTCTCAAAAAAATATTAATTAATTAAAATAGCAACTTTTAAAAATTGCTTAGATTTGCTTTTAATATTACAAACTAGATTCCAATTCACACTTCTAAAGTGTGGAATTCTTTTTTTTTTGTAAAATTTAGTTAGAGAGTTGATATACTTTTTGTTTTTTTTATCTAATTTATATTTTTATTATAACTAAATTTTACAGTTTAAGTTGTAAAAATTATCTCATCAAATCAGTAACAATAACAACAATATATTAATATCTACAAACTTCTCCAGGATATTTTTGGTTTTTATTTACAAAATGTAATTTAATTTAAACTATCTATCTATACTATTATTTAAGAATTGATTTCGCTTATTTATTACATTTTTTATGATTTTAGGATAAATCACTAGTTCAATTAATTTATATTATTAGAAAATATTTTAATATATATTTATTTATCATATAACTAAACTTATTTATGATTAAGTTATTCTTTAATTTTTAGTTTCAATTGTTGTATATTTTGATTTACGTTACTAATTTTATTTGACAATATACACAAAATGTTCTTTGAATGATTATTTGATCAGCGGACAGAAGCATATGGCCTTTAACAGATCATGGATCCTACACAGTTGAAAGCGGGTACTGGTTGGCAGCCAACAATTTCAACGCGTCTATGTCTGCTTTATCTCCAGGTGAAAAGACGATCATTGATCCGAAGAAGAAGATTTGAAAATTCAAAACTCTGCCTAAGATAAGAATGTTTATATGGCGAGCTGTCTCTAGAGCGTTAGCAGTAGCAGATAGACTTCAAACAAGAGGTGTGTGTAAGATTAACTTTTATGATTTCAATTATGAAATCTACCCAAGACCAAAATAGATTTATCTTAATTCAACCTTACTAGTTTTTCTAAAAGAAGAAGAGAGAAACACTAACCTTGATCCATGCTTGGATACAATTCCACCAATTGATCTTCTCGATCCTTAACCTTTGACTTTCAAGATTCCTTTGATGGAGAGGAATCAACCGTGTCTTTCTCTCTTTGACATTGTCTTTTGTTACGTTAATATTATTACCAAGGAGGGAACATGTGGGTTATATATTATGTAAATGGTTGTGATGGTAATGGTTGTGATGGTTCACGACAATTACCATGTAACCACTTTTCTATGTAGCCACATTTTATGTAACCCCCATTTATATGTATATAGTATCATCTTTATGTAGTTTATATAAACCAACTACAAATACTATATACACATATAAATAAACAATAGAGAAATACACTAATACTAAAATGGTAAGGATAAAGGGTTATCAATACACCCGATACTAATATTTTAATTGAAACCAATCTATCACGGTATCGTCTTTTATATTAGAATCCATAACATTAATATGAACTTGATCTTTATACTGAACCAATAGACACATATGTCATATAAGAATATAAATATTCTTACAGTGTGCTGATAGACATGGAATGCAAGCAGTGCAACAATGAAATCGACTCTATAAATCATGCTTTGTTTGAGTGTATTCCAGCGCAAGACATTTTACGGATTGTTAACTTTCCTCCGTCTACAACGCCAGCTAGAAGTCTCGGTGATAATATGAGTATAGCTCTGGAGTTAATGCATGACTGTTCTGTTCCCGGAAACCTCTAGGAGAGCCATTCCATGGCTGCTATGGACGATATGGAAGAACCGCAACTCGCTGGCACACAAACTGCTATAGATTCTGTAATACTCATATTTTCCAAAATAAAATAACAAATAATAATTCTGAAATCTTTATTTATTAATCTTCATAAATCATCTCCAAACACCATAAATCTAATAAATAGTTATAAATCCAGATAATCGAATAAATTCCAAAAATACGATAAAAGCATAAAATCAAGTCAATAAAAGAAAGAAATAAAACGCCCAAAAACATCAATCACTCATGTCAGTCTGTCTCACTTGAAAGAGAGAAAAAAAAAGAGGTGAGTAACAGGAAGGTCACTCAGTGAGGTATAGGATGTCAAACACGCAAACTACTGACTCGAGTAAATAAAACTTCCACTATAAAAGTGTAGCTCTAACATGAACAACCAAGATGCCTAAACCACCATACACAACACACGATGCGCTGATAGAGTGCATAACTAGATCACGCACTCCGCATTCTCTTTATATGGATATATAAATGTGCATCGTCGCTAGTACAGTTTGTCTCTCTACCCCGTCCACCCCAGTAACGTCGATGGTACAAAGGTTTTTGCACTACATGCCCAACACAAGTAGCATCGCTAGCCCAGATATCTCTGAACCCTCGCCCGCACAATCACAGCAGCGTCGCTAGCCAAACATCTTTGAGCCCCACCACGCACATAGTCCCTACTCATAATTATGTATACATATATACACATATATACCATATTCTAACAACCACAATCTAATCAACGTTTGAATCCTCTAGACCCCTAGTTCTGGTTTACAATGAATGAAATAACTATCAATCACGACTCATACATGATTCGAAATCTGAATTAACATAGGATGAATTCTACACTAGTAAGAAATTATGGAATAGATCATAACCTTAACCAAGATCGGAGGTATATCAGGAAATGCTAGGATACCGATGTGCCTTGTACAAACAAGACTTGGTCTAGGCCATTACTGTCCAAGTCAATTAACCCGAAAGATCATGTTTGTTCCTGCGCATGACATATTAGGGTTTATGTTCCAAGGATTGCTTGCGCTACAAGAAATATAGGATGTACCACTTAATTAACAAAGCTCAAGCTCACGGTAATATATACTTCATCTCCGATGACATGACTTACTCCTCCTTGTGGCTCGTGAAGCCGTGATCAACGATGGTGGTGGTTGGTGTTAAACACCGCAGCTCCATTTATGGTCACGTCTTTTCTACGTCTAGTACGTAACTACCACAAGCACTGCCAACAAAATTATTATCACAAAGCTTTGTCTCTGTTGATTACAGCTATGGTATTTGGTGGTGATAATAACATGACGTACCAATATTGAAGCACATAATCGGATGTGGTGATCGAGAGTGAGTGACGTAAGTCGTGATGGAACGTGACGGCTCCGGTTTCACTTTCTCATCTCGTCTTGATCACATTCCCACAACACCAATCACAACAACGATGGCTCTTCTCCAGTGATGGAAGAGAACTTTGATTTGATGAGAAAAGGTGGATGGAGAAGAAAATGGTTCAGGGATGGTTGAATCTCCATTGACGGCACATAGCTTTAGGTTTTTTAGGAGGAGACTTATAATTAACAATTAAATATATAATTAAGCATATGGTTTTACAAAACCACTAAGAAATAACGATTTAGGTTGTGGTCCAATAATTAATCAAAACCGGGTCGTTACAGAATCGTTGGTGGATCAGGCGCTGGAGGAAGCTACAATCTGGACTGGAGTTAACAAGAGTAATGGACCAAGCTTGATTCATCCTTCTTCCATAGAAAGTATGTCAACGCTGGCAGGCTCCCATCACAGCCAGGGTAAAATGCAACGTCAACTCCAACTGGAGAAATGCGTCATCCTTAGATCACAAGAGACCATCAAGTTGATGTTCTGCATCATGCCCGAGACGCTTTTACTCCATCCCCGAACAGATTGACTGCAGAACTTCGCTGTATTATCTGGTCCCTTCGGAGTTTGGGGGATTTGGGCTTCAAGGATGTAGTGATCGGGGTTGACAACCAGGAGGCCATAAAAGAAATTTCTAATGCTTCAGCATGGCCACGCTACAGATCATTCTTGGATACGATTGCAGGTTTGCGCAATTGTTTCAAAGCTGTACACTTTGAACAGGAATCGATGAAGACCAATTTCATTGCTCGGGATATTTCTCGGAGTGTTCTTAGAGATGGCAGATATCGGACCTACTTGGCGCTAGGAGGACCAGCATGGCTGCATAACAGGATCAGGAATGAAGCTCTAACCATTGAATGTTAAATCTTTCCCTTAAGATCTTTCTATTGGTTTTTGAGCTTTGTTCTGTTTTTCATTTGGTTGTACTTCCTTGTGATACACTGCACTACCTCTTAATTGAGTTCAGACGTTTTAAGAAAAGGAATGATTGTTTGAAGTTCATTAGACCAAGTCTCTTTCGCCTTCGACTTTCCTTGAATTTTCTCAATCTTAGCTTCATTATCACTAGTCTTTCTCTTTATTACATATTTTTCCTTAATTTTCTCTGCTCTTTTTCTACACCTAACTTCTCTCTTTTAGCCTTCTTAGCGTCCTCACCTGCTTCTGCAAGTGCTTTCATTCTCGCAACCGTCTCTTTGTTTATTTATTCCAGCCTCTCTTAGCTGTTGTTCTTTGTTTCTTTGGCTTCCTCAATCTCAGAATTTCAGCTGCAACCCTTGTGTTAGCTTATTCTCCAGCCTTACGAGCACACTTGCTAGGCTCATCATACTCCTCTACTGTCACAATTAGGTTTGAAGACAATCAACATTTTTTGTCTTCAATTCATGTTCACTCTTGAAAGGCCTTGATGGCAGCTAATGCCAAACTCTCTGATGTTTTAGAGCATCTCCAATGGTAAGCTTCTTTTTCTTTACTTCAAAAATGCAAAAAAATGAAGCACATCTTCTCTAATAGTTTGTTTCATTTCTTTCTTGTAAAGGAAAGATTCCAAGTATATTCAATGTTCATTTTATTATTAATTATTAATAACACTTTGTACTTTTTCATATTTAGTAATTTTACCTAATTTTTTTGTTTTAACAATAATCCAACACAATTATTATTTAATATAAATTAAACATTACTATATAAGAAATTTATTACATAACATGAATAAACAAACACATAATACCATATTTTGTAAAAAAAACATCTTACATATAATTTTTTAAATAATTAATAAAAGTGTTTAGAAGAAAAATGTGAGTTTATTTATCTCCCATTATTTTTAAAAGAATTAAAGCTCTTAAAATGAATATCCTCATGTTTTTCAATATAAATATCCAATTATATGAAAAGAATAGTCAAAATTTTGAAATTGATTGGATAATATTAATACATATTATTTATTTCGACAAAAAATAAGAATAAATAAAAATTAAGAACCAATTTATAATTTAGAAAAATCATGTTTAAAAAATGAAGCAATGAACAGTATTGTTTCAAATTTGAAGCACTGTTCATTGCTTCATTTTAAATCAAGAAATAAAACATCATTGGAGCACAGTTTGCTTCAAAACGAAGCAAAAAACTAGAAAATGAAATATTATTGGAGATGGTTTTAGCAGCCTCGTTTTCTTTCTAAGCTGCAAATAAACTGTTTTTCGTTGTAATTGGTCCAGACTTTCCCTTGGACTCAGCAAGAACATTTTTATTGAGTCATGTACTGTTTTTTTTCTTTCTCAAGTTTCAATCTCAAGGAAGACAAGTCTACCTTTTAAGCATTTTCCTTCATATGTTGTTTTCTCGATATTCACATTCACTTCTTCGAGTTCCTTTTTTTGCTAAAGGAACAATTGTTTGGATAATGTATGGACATGTCCTGTAATGAGATCTCCATGGTTACTGCCAAGTCCCATGTGTCCTCCTCCAGCTTGGATGTTTGATTACTGCGTTCTACATAGATCAAGTAACCTAATGTGCATGCACGCTACCACAATCGAACGATATATCGATGTAGCATTTTATGATCGAATCTACAGAGAACTAAAGATTTATAACACCAAAAATACGCAAGTTTTTTTAATCTAAGCAAATAGGAAAATGAAATGAATCTAAACTAATGAAATAGAATGACAACTAAAAACAACTATAAGATAAACAAAAAGACAAGTTCTTAGGTCAAAGTTATTGATTAAAAAGATCAAATGCTATCTCATGATGCTTAAACAAACAATTGCTAATTTTTGGACTTAAGATCACTAATTTAAGCTAATCCACTCATGTGGCAATAACTCCTATACTAATCAAGTTCTTAACATCAATTCCTATTGGTTAATTAACATCAAGTATGCATGAATTTCAAGTCTTAATAATCACTAAATATCTCTAGCATCAACTCCCCTTGGCTAAAAGTAACTAAAGCACATTGATTAGTTCATTCAAATATTTCATCGAATAGCTTCTAGGCATGAAACAACATATGATCTAGATTATAGTTTTCCAACCTTAATCTAGCATTAATCACATCAATCAAGTAGAGATCATAGAGATTAAATCATCCTAATCTACTAAACCCAAAAACTCTTAAGAGTATTAGGGTATGACTGGTTTTCCCGCTACCACCCGCAAACGCAGCTTTTGCGGTTGGTAGCGGTTGCTGGCGTTTTGCAACAATCGCTCAAACCGCTCTAAACCGCTCCAAATCGCTCCAAATCGCTCTGAACCTCATAAATTCAAAAGCTGGTTCCAGCTAGCGTTTGCGGTTACGGGCGTTTGCGGGAGGATAAAAAAAAATTATTTTTTTTCCAAAACAATATAAATACAAAAATAAAAAAATTCAATAAAAAAATTAAACTGAAATTATAAAAATGCTAAAATATATCAATTAAATTTTAATTAATATTATAAAACTTTAAAATAAAAGTATTTTCTATATTTTTAAAAAATTTAAACTATAACTTTCTAAATATAAATTTTATATTTATTATAATATTATTATTTTTGATATTTTTATAATTGTATAAAATGTAAATATTGTTAATTTATTATTTAACTGCTGCTGCATTTGGTAGTTAACCAGTCATAAGTATCCCGCAAACGCACAAATTTCTAACCGCATAACCAGTCGTACAAATCTCTTAAAACCGCTAGAAACCGCAACCACCCGCATCCGCAAACTCCCGCAACCGCAACCGCAACCGCTGCGGTTAAACCAGTCAGACCCTTACTCACTGATTTCCATGAAACCAAACAACTCATGATAGATTGTTAGATAAACAAAAGATTAAAAAATAGATAAACAAATGTTAACAAAATAAATCATTAAATCAAGCAAGATTCAAGATTAGAACAAAAGAAATTCAAATAAAATTAAGTTTATGTAGTTTTTGGGTTTTTCTTGCCCTTAAATATCTATTTATAGATTTTCTAAATCAAATCTAATTAACCAGATTAAACCATGAAAAATCTGGATAAAAAGCTTATTTTTAAATGCCAAACGCAATTTTTCCAGTCGCAATAGCTATCTTCCCATCACTGCGTTTTCATCAATCTGCGTTTGTTTTTCTTCTCCACAGCGGGTTCATCCTCCGGCTCCACTAAGCCGCTATCAGATTCGCTGCGTTCCCAGCGGCGTTGCAGAGCCGCTACAGCTGGTCGCTGTCCATGAAACTTAATCCTCAGCGGCATCTCATGCTCGCTATACTAAACCGCTACAGCTTCTTAGATGGAGATACTGAGATCGATGGATCGTCGTCACCAACACGGAGCTTGCTCCTCCGCGTGTTCAGGACCGCAATCTTCGTCGTGTTCTGGGTCGTGCTCAGCTCCTCTCTCGTTGCCACAGCGTATTTCCTCCATGAATTTAACAGGCCATGACCATCTCTTCTTCATCCGCCGCGATTAAAGCTTCTACTGTCGCCGGTTCATCATCAACGCCTCGCCGTCGTAGCCAACGGAGATCGGGATCTCGGGAATCGCAGAGAAAGCTTGACCACGAGCAACCGTGGTCAACTTTAGCTTATTTGCGCATCTTGTCCTTTCTCTTTCAGATATTATCAAATTGACCCCGAAACCTTTGAAAGTCCTAATACGTCCTCACGAATCAACCCCAAACTTTCGATTAAACATTCTACACCTCCTCCTAATTGAACAATGGTCCCTCCTCTTCTGGTGTTTTTCAAAGCTGCCACAAACTTTGTAATTTGCAAGATTAACCTCACGAGTTTGCCCCAAACTTCTCAAACGTGCACTTTAGTTTCTGTCAGATGCAAATGAACATATAAATGCACTATAAAAACATGAGATATCAATGTTTCCATATGATCAGACAATTCATTAAAATAATCAATGAGCAACGCTGAAGCACCTCGCATACATGGAGTCTGAGTTTTCGTGGCACATACATATATAGTCACAGTCGGAGATATTTGCGACCAAGTTACCTTAGAGTTCGAGTGGCGCGTGATAAGCTGTGGGTGCAGACTCAGTACTGGTCCTGAGAATATGAAGGCTAGAAGCAAATTGGAAATCAAGGACTGTTTATTATAGGTTACTAGGTGCTGAGACCCCACGCAAGCGCGAAGCTGGTTACTTTGGATATATGTGGGATGGTATGATTTACGGGATGTTGTTGATGTTGTTTAAGATTTGTGCAAATTAATAAAATAAAATTTATCGGAAATAAAACAACAAAATTGACCTTAGCTTTTGACGATTAACTCAAGTTAGAGACATCTACCAAAACGGAAAGAAAATTCAAAAAGTATAATTAAGGTAAAATATAGAGAATGTGAAAAAGGCCTAAACACGAAACAGAGAGCGTGGAACAACAGAAAGGGAAAGAGAAGAAGATGAAGAAGCTTACGTCAGGTATATGAAATTAAAAAGACAGATATTGTGACAGCGGATCACCAACTTATTTGGGGGTCCATATCTAGTTATTTACTCTGTATATATCCGTTGTTTGAATAAATACTCAAAGTTTCAAACTACTTACATTACAAACTTATTTTATTTTTTCAAAATATACATTGTTTGCTAGGACTTGTTAGGGAGCTCAAGGACCATAGTAGCATATATTAAAGCTACACTACTCTTCATCGCTAAGATCACACAAAATCAATAACTACTGGAAAGACTCTGTGAAGCAAACCTAACATATCATTTGGGAATATCTTGTAGACTTTTTAACTGATGGATGTGTTTACTTGCCTGTCTATAAAACTACTCACGCTCAATATATTTGTGTAAAAGTGTGTTAGTTATAGTGCAGCAGTCCATTCAATGTTTGAGATACTATCAACTGTAAATGGTTTTTCAAATAGCAATAGTTAAATAGCAATCTATAACACGACCCGTAACTCTGAAACAAGTTTAACCCGTCAACGATTGATTAATAATGCAAAACATAGATAGAATATCCGTCGATATGAAATGACAAAAAGGGAAAAAACCAAAGTTGATAAAGAGAAACATAGCTATTAGAAGTTTTTTTTTAAAACATAGATAGAGGTGTTGACGGGGTATAGGAATAGATTCTCCCAACTACTCACTGCCACACTTGCATTTCTTCTGTGCGTTTGCATGCTCAGGAGGAGTTTCCGTAGCACATTCCTCACCAGTCTTGTCTCCTAAAATAGGGGGGCCAGAAGACGAAGCTGCCAGTCCGACGTTGTCCTCACTGTTTGAAGGAATGCCCACAAAGTGTTCCTGAGTAATACAAACGGGCAATATTAAAAAATGATGTAAGTAGCAAAAATATAACCATGTTTAATTAGAAAACCTTGACATGGTTCGCTATGGTGTCATCGTCAGTGATGGTGGAGACAGTGAAGGTGCGGTGGTTAGGAGTGAAGTTGAAAGGTATGACTCGGATCTGAAACACAAACTCCTTCTCTTCGAGCTCTTCAAGGAAACCTGGGAGACGCTCCTCTTCACCCTCATGCCATGCACCTACAGCAAATAAGCAATACTCCGAAGTAATGTGGCCTGGAAAAAAAATGCCAACACTAATCTAAATGTTTTTGCATTGAGAAAAAAGTACCGCATCGAAAGCAAGAACAGCAGCTTCCAGCTTGGTCAGTTTTGACATCTCCTTATCGAAGACAGAAAATGTAGTGTTATCTTTCCCATCATCAACGGCAAGCTCAACACGGAATCTAAGATTGAGCAATGAAAGTATTAGTAAACATCCATCAGAATTGTTTAAATCATTGCTAAAGTGTAGAGAAACCTACCTGACGACACCAGTCACGTCAGAAGTCATACATCTGGTGCAGTTCAAGGAATTTCCATGTCTTTCCAATTTTTTTGTGGCAATCAGTGCATGACACAAATGACCACCCATTTTCTTGATTCACACAAACAATCCGGGCCTTGTTGAGGAAATCAGCCTCTTGGGTCTGCCACAACGTACTATTTTAGTCACTGGGAACAATGGAAGTTGGAGATGAAGGAGTTGAGATCCCCTATCAAGACAAGTTCCTTTTTCTTGATTCCTTCGAGAGTGTCAACACATGTATGAGCCGCAGTGGCGCCGACACTGCGTATAATATCTTGAAACATTAGATCACAGATATTCTGATTACTGCCTGCTTACAAACTCTGTTACTTCAGGGAGTCTGGTGTCAAAGAAGAACCTAGTTCCTTGTGTGGAGTTCAAATACAGGTTCCCTGATTAAGGAAAAAAACAATTGTGAGCGGAAACTGCATATAAAAAGAGTAAGGCCAAAGAATAAACGAAAACATCTACTGTTTGAGAGAGCAGATGATTTTACCTCCAAACAGTTTTGGATTAACTAAGGTCACCAACAGCACAGACTGGGATCTATACCCTGATTTCAGAAGGCCCCGAAAGGTTGAAGCAGCCTCATCCCACAGAGATAGGTAAACGATTACAGTCCTGTCAGAGGAGCAGAACCCAATATGTTTCAAGCATAAAGTCAAACCTCACACAATATAATTATATATAGAGACATGTTACAAAAAAAAAAGGTCAAATCTCAGAACACAGTAAAATTCTAGTAAAACATGCTTCACAACTTGCAAGGATAACAAAATTCAAAAATAACGTACAGTTCAATCAAGAGACGGACAACAACTCTGCTCGTGGCTGAGATGTTTTTGAGATCAAACCCCTGCACAGAACATATTTAACCCACAACATCTGGGGAGGGAAACTACTTTAGAAATAAGTTAAGATGATGTAACTAAAATTCCAATAAGAAAGACAACACACTTGGAAGCTCCAAGTTGGTGTTGGCAAGCACTTGAAGGTGGTCAAAACGCCTCACCAAGAATCTGTTGGACTTGATCACAGGAGCGTCCAACTGGACTTCAACAATACGTGTTGAAGGAAGGAATCAGATCAGGAACTGATGCTATGTGACCTTGTACATGTGGGCCACCCTTGCAACTTCAAAACGGTCCAGTCTGACAATAGAACCGGATTTCAGAGATGACCGGTACTGGCTGGCCCGGTTTGCAGGGATGAAACTGTGGATCACGGAATCCTGTAAGAAAAACAGAGAAAAATCATTAGTTGTTCATAAAAAACACATAGACAAAACCAAAACAAAAACATGAAGACATGTTTCATATATGAACAAAGAATAAGCAAAACAGAGTTAAAGTGAAAAAAAAATAAGTTAGAAACAATCATCACCAGTTCATCAAGGAGGAGAATGGTGATGCCCATAAACTCTCCATTCTTGTTAATGTTTCTGGAATCCCAGAATCGGATGAGCCAACCAACAATGGACTGAGTGGACCTTCCAAGGTGGAGAGAGTTGAAGGTGGAGTAGGGAACGACGGCAAATGCGGCTGAAGCGGCTGGAGAAGTCATTTTCGCGACGGATGTGAGAAAGTAAAGCGATCGGAAAACTGAAAAAGAAAAGTTTGAGACAAGATGGAGCTTTTACCTCGAGGGATTCTATATATTGAAGAGCTCTGAAGGCATTACAGGAGAAGCTAAGCGTTTGGTAGGCGCAGAACGTGCGTAGAGCCTTAAAGATCGACCATAATAGCTGATTACCGGAGGGGAATCACAAGCTACGAAGGAGATGGTGAAGATGGCAGCTTCCCTAATCTTCTTAGCTTTGTCCGTATCACCACTTTGGGCAGATACAAAACCTAATAAACAGAAAATCAGCCCAAAACCCACTCTTGTCGAAACCCATTCGTTACCCATCAATTTAAAAAAAAAGAGGTGGGGTCCACAATGTTATATTAGTTTCCGACCTTCATAAATATATTAGTTTCGGTCATCAATGTACAAAGTATGTTTATATCTCAATAATCCGGATTTGAACCATAGACTTGACATTTTTCACACCTTTTAAAAGTGGGACCTACAGACCACTAACGTATCGTCTCAAGAATGATGCAACTGCCTCATTATATTATAGATTTTAGGAAAACAAAATACTTTTGTTGCAAATGTAAAAGAGATGATTTGAACACGTTACCTGGCTATTAGAAAACAACTCTGTAGACCACTAAACTACTTGAGACGTTTGGTAATTAATGGCCGGCTAAATACTTAGATAAAACAAGGCCCGAAGCCTAAGCTTCTAATACTTCCCTTCAGGGGTGGTATTGGGTGCAGTTTAACTACTGTTGTAGACTAGCTAGCAGTACCTGTTTTGAGGGTGTGCGGAGTGCATTTGTACTGATTCCCACTTTTTTAATGATTTTTTAAAAATATTTTAGGGTCCAACATTTCTGAAAATTTGTGAAATAAGGTTCAAAATTTCACAAAAATAGTTAATACACCTTAGTTTGTTTCTGTTTTATATATAACTAGGTGGACCGTCCGCACGCATGTGCGGATGATATCTTGCATATTTACATTGTTTTATCCATTCATCCATGAGCATTTTCATCATATAGATTAGGATTTAGCCATGTCTAGGTTGCATTTTGCATTCATTGTCCTTATTAGGTGCTGGAGTGTGCCATGGAGTGATTTGAGATGTTTGGGAGCATTGTGATCCAAAAGGGGATGAAATATGAGCATGGATGGAGCCTTTAGAGAAATCTTCTGTTGCTAAGATTTTGTGGAGACACAGAAAATTTAGTTAGCTTTCTAATGGAAGTGGTTTCAAGTCATTTGGAGATGTAATGAAGGAGTTATGATCAATTTACTAGAGGCATATCCATCCTGGTCGAGCATCGCAGAGTGACCTCTCAGAGCGACCTACCGAGGTCGCTCCCAGCCAGAGCGACCAGTCCAGAGCGACTACCTCAAGTCACTCCCAGCCAGAGCGACCAGCCAGAGCGACCAGCTCAAGTCACTCGCGTTTTGACGCGTCGAGACACAAAAAAACGCGTCGGGAGCGACCTCCTGGAGCGACTATGCTAGGTCGCTCCGCGTGTTTTGCTTGGACGATTTTTATGTTATTTCAGGGGCCTTTTGGTCATTTGTTTTGATGTTTTACACTTTCTAAACCTAAGTTAAGTACTTGGTAAGCCATTGGAGGCAAGATAATCTCTTTTCTAGAGAAGAACTAGTAAAAAAAACCTCTTTTGATTCAGATTTCATTGCTTTCATCTTGTGTTCTTGTTGATTTCTTATCTATTTCTCTACATGGTTAATCTGAAATCCAATATGGGTTTAAGAGGAATCATGGAGATTAGTGAGTAATCACCTTTTGAATTCATGGGTTAGGGAGATTATGGGTGATTAGGTTAGTTCTAGGATGTTTTAGTGTAGATCATTCTTGTTCTTGCTAGTAGAGTATTCATAATGCATCTTCTGAGTTGGCCACTCAAAAGTTGATCAATAGACATTTCCCACCCAAAAGGTGTTTGATGAAATGCCTGAGACAACTCTCCTAGGCTTTTAGTATACTTTGCCAAAGACATTTGTTGTTAAAGATGCTAAGATAGCTAATAGACTTGTTAGTAATGATTGCTTTCATATTATTCAACCAAAGACATTTGATGTTTGAGATATGTTAGCAAATGAGCATTCATCTAGACATAGAGCTTGCTTAGAATTGTGCCTAGGCTTAAGGCTGATAGTTTGATTGATCATTTGCCATCCTTAGTTCGATACTTGATCACCCAAGGTCTAATCCCTATGCCCATGAGTTCTCTTTTCCCTTAGTCAAGAAAGTATCATTCTGTTATTGCTTTCTAGTATTAGTAGTAGTTTAAAACTCATCTAAATCATTGGTTGCACTTAGATTAAGTGAGTACTTGCATTCTCAGTGCTTTAATATCCCTCAGAACTGGTTCGACAATCATTTATACTACAACATTTGTCTTAGGAGCCTTGAAAACTCCTAACATCAAATTGGCGCCGTTGCCAAATTCTGAGTAGATTTTAACATTGAGATTTAGTCACTTGCTTGAGACTAAGTCATTTTTATTTTCTTTTGTTTCTGATTCTCTTCCTTCACCTCCCTTTAATCTACAGGTGTATGAACTTGAGGAGCAGGGGTCCATCAAACCTAGTTCCAAGAGCTGCAGACATCAGAGCTTTAGAGAGAGAAAGTGCTAGAAAGAGAAGAGAAGAAGAGCAACAGGCTCACTTACAGAGATTGGACACTGATATGGAAGACATACCTCAAAATGATGCGGGCGTCAATGGAGCTAACAACGTTCCACAAAACCAACAGCGAGCAGCTCGACCCATTGGCACTTACGACCGCCCCAACATTCATGGTCATAGATTGGGAATCCGAGCACCAGTTGTGGCAGCCAACAACTTTGAGATCAAATCAGGACTCCTCAACGTGATCGAGAACAACAAGTATTATGGCTTGGCTCTAGAGGATCCATTTGATCACTTGGACAGGTTCGACAGCTACTGTGGGTTGTCAAAAACCAATGGTGTGTCCGAAGATGCCTTAAAGCTCAAGCTATTCCCTTTCTCTTTGGGGGATAAGGCACGTCAGTGGGAGAAGTCTCTACCCAGCGACTCCATCACCACTTGGGATGACTGCAAGAAAGCATTCTTGGAGAAGTTCTTCTCTACTTCAAGAACTGCTAAGCTGAGAAACGAGATTTCTAGCTTTCAACAGAAGAACTTGGAAGGTTTCAGTGAAGCCTGGGAGAGATTCAAGGGCTACCAAGCTCAATGCCCACACCATGGCTTCTCTAAGGAGAGCTTGCTGAGCACATTCTACCGTGGTGCTCTTCCTAAGTACAGAGCCAGACTGGATACAGCTAGCAATGGATTCTTCTTGGGGAGAACTGAAGAGGATGCAGAAGAGCTGGTTGACAACATGGTAAAGAGTGATGCAGTCTACAGTGGAGACCATGACAGAGGAAGTAGAACAGATGATAAGCAGACGAGGAAAGAGATCAAAGCTTTGGAAGACAAGATCGACCTACTCATTGCTGAAAAAGCCACCCAAGAGCAGCTGAAGTTTTTGGTAACTCCAAGAAGGAAGATCCACTTGCTTCAATGAGATTGATGGTTTGGAAGGTCAAGAGGAGTTGTTTTCATTAACACAATGGTAGCTGGTACAAAAAAGAGCTCAACTTTCAGTACAACAACTACTACCACAGAAATCATATCCAACCAACCAACAGAGTGGTTATCCGCCTAGAAACAACCAGCAAGGCAGCTATCAGCCTCAGCAAAACCCCTCGTCTGGCTCCTCTGCTCCTCAAGAGAGCAGCACTGATACCTTACTGAAACAAATCTTGGAGTCTCAGACTAGAAGTGAGAAGCATGTTGGTTATTGAGTTGAAGAACACTTAAAATTTACACACCAAGATTGATGGGAGCTACAAGATCTAACAACAAATCTCACACACCTTGGCTTCTACATCAAGAATTTAGAGATCAGTTTGCA
>NW_026015027.1:0-76607 GCF_020379485.1 Brassica napus
TTTTCCCAGTTTGGGAATAGCACAGCTTTCGCTTCGTCGTTCCAATCAAACCAGGATGAATCACTTTGTCGAAGTTTATTGGATACATAAAGTGGTGGAGAATCACCAGGAAGTTTGAATAAATCTCATAGGAGTTGGATGAAGAAGTTATCCCACTTTCAAATCAGGTGATTCCAGTTTCCCAGTTTGGGAATAGCACAGCTTCTTCGTCGTTCCAATCAAACCAGGATGAATCACTTTGTAAGAAGCTTGATTTGGATACATAAAGTGGTGGAGAATCACCAGGAATTGAATAATCTCATAGGAGTTGGCTGAAGAAGTTATCCCACTTTCAAATCAGTGATTCCAGTTTCCCAGTTTGGGAATAGCACAGCTTCTTCGTCGTTCCAATCAACCAGGATGAATCACTTTGTAGAAGCTTGATTTGGATACATAAAGTGGTGGAGAATCACCAGGAAGTTGAATAAATCTCATAGAGTTGGGATGAAGAAGTTATCCCACTTTCAAATCAGTGATTCCAGTTTCCCAGTTTGGGAATAGCACAGCTTCTTCTTCTTCTCGTTCCAATCAACCAGGATGAATCACTTTGTAAGAAGCTTGATTTGGATACATAAAGTGTGGAGAATCACCAGGAAGTTGAATAAATCTCATAGGAGTTGGCATGAAGAAGTTATCCCACTTTCAAATCAGGTGATTCCAGTTTCCCAGTTTGGGAATAGCACAGCTTCTTCGTCGTTCCAATCAAACCAGGATGAATCACTTTGTAAGAAGCTTGATTTGGATACATAAAGTGGTGGAGAATCACCAGGAAGTTGAATAAATCTCATAGGAGTTGGCATGAAGAAGTTATCCCACTTTCAAATCAGGTGATTCCAGTTTCCAGTTTGGGAATAGCACAGCTTCTTCGTCTCGTTCCAATCAACCAGGATGAATCACTTTGTAAGAAGCTTGATTTGGATACATAAAGTGGTGGAGAATCACCAGGAAGTTGAATAAATCTCATAGGAGTTGGCATGAGAAGTTATCCCACTTTCAAATCAGGTGATTCCAGTTTCCCAGTTTGGGAATACACAGCTTCTTCGTCGTTCCAATCAAACCAGGATGAATCACTTTGTAAGAAGCTTGATTTGGATACATAAAGTGGTGGAGAATCACCAGGAAGTTGAATAAATCTCATAGGAGTTGGCATGAAGAAGTTATCCCACTTTCAAATCAGGTGATTCCAGTTTCCCCCTTTTGGGAATAGCACAGCTTCTTCGTCGTTCCAATCAAACAGGATGAATCACTTTGTAAGAAGCTTGATTTGGATACATAAAGTGGTGGAGAATCACCAGGAAGTTGAATAAATCTCATAGGAGTTGGCATGAAGAAGTTATCCCACTTTCAAATCAGGTGATTCCAGTTTCCCAGTTTGGGAATAGCACAGCTTCTTCGTCGTTCCAATCAAACCAGGATGAATCACTTTGTGAGAAGCTTGATTTGGATACATAAAGTGGTGGAGAATCACCAGGAAGTTGAATAAATCTCATAGGAGTTGGCATGAAGAAGTTATCCCACTTTCAAATCAGTGATTCCAGTTTCCCAGTTTGGGAATAGCACAGCTTCTTCGTCGTTCCAATCAAACCAGGATGAATCACTTTGTAAGAAGCTTGATTTGGATACATAAAGTGGTGGAGAATCACCAGGAAGTTGAATAAATCTCATAGGAGTTGGCATGAAGAAGTTATCCCACTTTCAAATCAGGTGATTCCAGTTTCCCAGTTTGGGAATAGCACAGCTTCTTCGTCGTTCCAATCAAACCAGGATGAATCACTTTGTAAGAAGCTTGATTTGGATACATAAAGTGGTGGAGAATCACCAGGAAGTTGAATAAATCTCATAGGAGTTGGCATGAAGAAGTTATCCCACTTTCAAATCAGGTGATTCCAGTTTCCCAGTTTGGGAATAGCACAGCTTCTTCGTCGTTCCAATCAAACCAGGATGAATCACTTTGTGAAAAGCTTGATTTGGATACATAAAGTGGTGGAGAATCACCAGGAAGTTGAATAAATCTCATAGGAGTTGGCATGAAGAAGTTATCCCACTTTCAAATCAGGTGATTCCAGTTTCCCAGTTTGGGAATAGCACAGCTTCTTCGTCGTTCCAATCAAACCAGGATGAATCACTTTGTAAGAAGCTTGATTTGGATACATAAAGTGGTGGAGAATCACCAGGAAGTTGAATAAATCTCATAGGAGTTGGCATGAAGAAGTTATCCCACTTTCAAATCAGGTGATTCCAGTTTCCCAGTTTGGGAATAGCACAGCTTCTTCGTCGTTCCAATCAAACCAGGATGAATCACTTTGTAAGAAGCTTGATTTGGATACATAAAGTGGTGGAGAATCACCAGGAAGTTGAATAAATCTCATAGGAGTTGGCATGAAGAAGTTATCCCACTTTCAAATCAGGTGATTCCAGTTTCCCAGTTTGGGAATAGCACAGCTTCTTCGTCGTTCCAATCAAACCAGGATGAATCACTTTGTAAGAAGCTTGATTTGGATACATAAAGTGGTGGAGAATCACCAGGAAGTTGAATAAATCTCATAGGAGTTGGGATGAAGAAGTTATCCCACTTTCAAATCAGGTGATTCCAGTTTCCCAGTTTGGAATAGCACAGCTTCTTCGTCGTTCCAATCAAACCAGGATGAATCACTTTGTAAGAAGCTTGATTTGGATACATAAAGTGGTGGAGAATCACCAGGAAGTTGAATAAATCTCATAGGAGTTGGCATGAAGAAGTTATCCCACTTTCAAATCAGGTGATTCCAGTTTCCCAGTTTGGGAATAGCACAGCTTCTTCGTCGTTCCAATCAAACCAGGATGAATCACTTTGTAAGAAGCTTGATTTGGATACATAAAGTGGTGGAGAATCACCAGGAAGTTGAATAAATCTCATAGGAGTTGGCATGAAGAAGTTATCCCACTTTCAAATCAGGTGATTCCAGTTTCCCAGTTTGGGAATAGCACAGCTTCTTCGTCGTTCCAATCAAACCAGGATGAATCACTTTGTGAGAAGCTTGATTTGGATACATAAAGTGGTGGAGAATCACCAGGAAGTTGAATAAATCTCATAGGAGTTGGGATGAAGAAGTTATCCCACTTTCAAATCAGGTGATTCCAGTTTCCCAGTTTGGGAATAGCACAGCTTCTTCGTCGTTCCAATCAAACCAGGATGAATCACTTTGTAAGAAGCTTGATTTGGATACATAAAGTGGTGGAGAATCACCAGGAAGTTGAATAAATCTCATAGGAGTTGGCATGAAGAAGTTATCCCACTTTCAAATCAGGTGATTCCAGTTTCCCAGTTTGGGAATAGCACAGCTTCTTCGTCGTTCCAATCAAACCAGGATGAATCACTTTGTAAGAAGCTTGATTTGGATACATAAAGTGGTGGAGAATCACCAGGAAGTTGAATAAATCTCATAGGAGTTGGCATGAAGAAGTTATCCCACTTTCAAATCAGGTGATTCCAGTTTCCCAGTTTGGGAATAGCACAGCTTCTTCGTCGTTCCAATCAAACCAGGATGAATCTCTTTGTAAGAAGCTTGATTTGGATACATAAAGTGGTGGAGAATCACCAGGAAGTTGAATAAATCTCATAGGAGTTGGCATGAAGAAGTTATCCCACTTTCAAATCAGGTGATTCCAGTTTCCCAGTTTGGGAATAGCACAGCTTCTTCGTCGTTCCAATCAAACCAGGATGAATCACTTTGTAAGAAGCTTGATTTGGATACATAAAGTGGTGGAGAATCACCAGGAAGTTGAATAAATCTCATAGGAGTTGGATGAAGAAGTTATCCCACTTTCAAATCAGGTGATTCCAGTTTCCCAGTTTGGGAATAGCACAGCTTCTTCGTCGTTCCAATCAAACCAGGATGAATCACTTTGTAAGAAGCTTGATTTGGATACATAAAGTGGTGGAGAATCACCAGGAAGTTGAATAAATCTCATAGGAGTTGGCATGAAGAAGTTATCCCACTTTCAAATCAGGTGATTCCAGTTTCCCAGTTTGGGAATAGCACAGCTTCTTCGTCGTTCCAATCAAACCAGGATGAATCACTTTGTAAGAAGCTTGATTTGGATACATAAAGTGGTGGAGAATCACCAGGAAGTTGAATAAATCTCATAGGAGTTGGCATGAAGAAGTTATCCCACTTTCAAATCAGGTGATTCCAGTTTCCCGTTTGGGAATAGCACAGCTTCTTCGTCGTTCCAATCAAACCAGGATGAATCACTTTGTAAGAAGCTTGATTTGGATACATAAAGTGGTGGAGAATCACCAGGAAGTTGAATAAATCTCATAGGAGTTGGCATGAAGAAGTTATCCCACTTTCAAATCAGGTGATTCCAGTTTCCCAGTTTGGGAATAGCACAGCTTCTTCGTCGTTCCAATCAAACCAGGATGAATCACTTTGTAAGAAGCTTGATTTGGATACATAAAGTGGTGGAGAATCACCAGGAAGTTGAATAAATCTCATAGGAGTTGGGATGAAGAAGTTATCCCACTTTCAAATCAGGTGATTCCAGTTTCCCAGTTTGGGAATAGCACAGCTTCTTCGTCGTTCCAATCAAACCAGGATGAATCACTTTGTAAGAAGCTTGATTTGGATACATAAAGTGGTGGAGAATCACCAGGAAGTTGAATAAATCTCATAGGAGTTGGCATGAAGAAGTTATCCCACTTTCAAATCAGGTGATTCCAGTTTCCCAGTTTGGGAATAGCACAGCTTCTTCGTCGTTCCAATCAAACCAGGATGAATCACTTTGTAAGAAGCTTGATTTGGATACATAAAGTGGTGGAGAATCACCAGGAAGTTGAATAAATCTCATAGGAGTTGGCATGAAGAAGTTATCCCACTTTCAAATCAGGTGATTCAGTTTCCCAGTTTGGGAATAGCACAGCTTCTTCGTCGTTCCAATCAAACCAGGATGAATCACTTTGTAAGAAGCTTGATTTGGATACATAAAGTGGTGGAGAATCACCAGGAAGTTGAATAAATCTCATAGGAGTTGGCATGAAGAAGTTATCCCACTTTCAAATCAGGTGATTCCAGTTTCCCAGTTTGGGAATAGCACAGCTTCTTCGTCGTTCCAATCAAACCAGGATGAATCTCTTTGTAAGAAGCTTGATTTGGATACATAAAGTGGTGGAGAATCACCAGGAAGTTGAATAAATCTCATAGGAGTTGGCATGAAGAAGTTATCCCACTTTCAAATCAGGTGATTCCAGTTTCCCAGTTTGGGAATAGCACAGCTTCTTCGTCGTTCCAATCAAACCAGGATGAATCACTTTGTAAGAAGCTTGATTTGGATACATAAAGTGGTGGAGAATCACCAGGAAGTTGAATAAATCTCATAGGAGTTGGCATGAAGAAGTTATCCCACTTTCAAATCAGGTGATTCCAGTTTCCCAGTTTGGGAATAGCACAGCTTCTTCGTCGTTCCAATCAAACCAGGATGAATCACTTTGTGAGAAGCTTGATTTGGATACATAAAGTGGTGGAGAATCACCAGGAAGTTGAATAAATCTCATAGGAGTTGGCATGAAGAAGTTATCCCACTTTCAAATCAGGTGATTCCAGTTTCCCAGTTTGGGAATAGCACAGCTTCTTCGTCGTTCCAATCAAACCAGGATGAATCTCTTTGTAAGAAGCTTGATTTGGATACATAAAGTGGTGGAGAATCACCAGGAAGTTGAATAAATCTCATAGGAGTTGGCATGAAGAAGTTATCCCACTTTCAAATCAGGTGATTCCAGTTTCAAGTTTGGGAATAGCACAGCTTCTTCGTCGTTCCAATCAAACCAGGATGAATCACTTTGTGAGAAGCTTGATTTGGATACATAAAGTGGTGGAGAATCACCAGGAAGTTGAATAAATCTCATAGGAGTTGGGATGAAGAAGTTATCCCACTTTCAAATCAGGTGATTCCAGTTTCCCGTTTGGGAATAGCACAGCTTCTTCGTCGTTCCAATCAAACCAGGATGAATCTCTTTGTAAGAAGCTTGATTTGGATACATAAAGTGGTGGAGAATCACCAGGAAGTTGAATAAATCTCATAGGAGTTGGCATGAAGAAATTATCCCACTTTCAAATCAGGTGATTCCAGTTTCCCCGTTTGGGAATAGCACAGCTTCTTCGTCGTTCCAATCAAACCAGGATGAATCTCTTTGTAAGAAGCTTGATTTGGATACATAAAGTGGTGGAGAATCACCAGGAAGTTGAATAAATCTCATAGGAGTTGGCATGAAGAAGTTATCCCACTTTCAAATCAGGTGATTCCAGTTTCCCAGTTTGGGAATAGCACAGCTTCTTCGTCGTTCCAATCAAACCAGGATGAATCACTTTGTGAAAAGCTTGATTTGGATACATAAAGTGGTGGAGAATCACCAGGAAGTTGAATAAATCTCATAGGAGTTGGCATGAAGAAATTATCCCACTTTCAAATCAGGTGATTCCAGTTTCCCAGTTTGGGAATAGCACAGCTTCTTCGTCGTTCCAATCAAACCAGGATGAATCACTTTGTAAGAAGCTTGATTTGGATACATAAAGTGGTGGAGAATCACCAGGAAGTTGAATAAATCTCATAGGAGTTGGGATGAAGAAGTTATCCCACTTTCAAATCAGGTGATTCCAGTTTCCCAGTTTGGGAATAGCACAGCTTCTTCGTCGTTCCAATCAAACCAGGATGAATCACTTTGTAAGAAGCTTGATTTGGATACATAAAGTGGTGGAGAATCACCAGGAAGTTGAATAAATCTCATAGGAGTTGGGATGAAGAAGTTATCCCACTTTCAAATCAGGTGATTCCAGTTTCCCAGTTTGGGAATAGCACAGCTTCTTCGTCGTTCCAATCAAACCAGGATGAATCACTTTGTAAGAAGCTTGATTTGGATACATAAAGTGGTGGAGAATCACCAGGAAGTTGAATAAATCTCATAGGAGTTGGCATGAAGAAGTTATCCCACTTTCAAATCAGGTGATTCCAGTTTCCCAGTTTGGGAATAGCACAGCTTCTTCGTCGTTCCAATCAAACCAGGATGAATCACTTTGTAAGAAGCTTGATTTGGATACATAAAGTGGTGGAGAATCACCAGGAAGTTGAATAAATCTCATAGGAGTTGGCATGAAGAAGTTATCCCACTTTCAAATCAGGTGATTCCAGTTTCCCAGTTTGGGAATAGCACAGCTTCTTCGTCGTTCCAATCAAACCAGGATGAATCACTTTGTAAGAAGCTTGATTTGGATACATAAAGTGGTGGAGAATCACCAGGAAGTTGAATAAATCTCATAGGAGTTGGGATGAAGAAGTTATCCCACTTTCAAATCAGGTGATTCCAGTTTCCCAGTTTGGGAATAGCACAGCTTCTTCGTCGTTCCAATCAAACCAGGATGAATCACTTTGTAAGAAGCTTGATTTGGATACATAAAGTGGTGGAGAATCACCAGGAAGTTGAATAAATCTCATAGGAGTTGGCATGAAGAAGTTATCCCACTTTCAAATCAGGTGATTCCAGTTTCCCAGTTTGGGAATAGCACAGCTTCTTCGTCGTTCCAATCAAACCAGGATGAATCACTTTGTAAGAAGCTTGATTTGGATACATAAAGTGGTGGAGAATCACCAGGAAGTTGAATAAATCTCATAGGAGTTGGCATGAAGAAGTTATCCCACTTTCAAATCAGGTGATTCCAGTTTCCCGTTTGGGAATAGCACAGCTTCTTCGTCGTTCCAATCAAACCAGGATGAATCACTTTGTAAGAAGCTTGATTTGGATACATAAAGTGGTGGAGAATCACCAGGAAGTTGAATAAATCTCATAGGAGTTGGCATGAAGAAGTTATCCCACTTTCAAATCAGGTGATTCCAGTTTCCCAGTTTGGGAATAGCACAGCTTCTTCGTCGTTCCAATCAAACCAGGATGAATCACTTTGTAAGAAGCTTGATTTGGATACATAAAGTGGTGGAGAATCACCAGGAAGTTGAATAAATCTCATAGGAGTTGGCATGAAGAAGTTATCCCACTTTCAAATCAGGTGATTCCAGTTTCCCAGTTTGGGAATAGCACAGCTTCTTCGTCGTTCCAATCAAACCAGGATGAATCACTTTGTAAGAAGCTTGATTTGGATACATAAAGTGGTGGAGAATCACCAGGAAGTTGAATAAATCTCATAGGAGTTGGCATGAAGAAGTTATCCCACTTTCAAATCAGGTGATTCCAGTTTCCCAGTTTGGGAATAGCACAGCTTCTTCGTCGTTCCAATCAAACCAGGATGAATCACTTTGTAAGAAGCTTGATTTGGATACATAAAGTGGTGGAGAATCACCAGGAAGTTGAATAAATCTCATAGGAGTTGGCATGAAGAAGTTATCCCACTTTCAAATCAGGTGATTCCAGTTTCCCAGTTTGGGAATAGCACAGCTTCTTCGTCGTTCCAATCAAACCAGGATGAATCACTTTGTAAGAAGCTTGATTTGGATACATAAAGTGGTGGAGAATCACCAGGAAGTTGAATAAATCTCATAGGAGTTGGCATGAAGAAGTTATCCCACTTTCAAATCAGGTGATTCCAGTTTCCCAGTTTGGGAATAGCACAGCTTCTTCGTCGTTCCAATCAAACCAGGATGAATCTCTTTGTAAGAAGCTTGATTTGGATACATAAAGTGGTGGAGAATCACCAGGAAGTTGAATAAATCTCATAGGAGTTGGCACGAAGAAGTTATCCCACTTTCAAATCAGGTGATTCCAGCTTTCAAGTTTGGGAATAGCACAGCTTCTTCGTCGTTCTGATCAAACCAGGATGAATCACTTTGTAAAAAGCTTGATTTGGATACATAAAGTGGTGGAGAATCACCAGGAAGTTGAATAAATCTCATAGGAGTTGGGATGAAGAAGTTATCCCACTTTCAAATCAGGTGAGTCCAGTTTCCCCGTTTGGGAATAGCACAGCTTCTTCGTCGTTCCAATCAAACCAGGATGAATCTCTTTGTAAGAAGCTTGATTTGGATACATAAAGTGGTGGAGAATCACCAGGAAGTTGAATAAATCTCATAGGAGTTGGCATGAAGAAGTTATCCCACTTTCAAATCAGGTGATTCCAGTTTCCCCGTTTGGGAATAGCACAGCTTCTTCGTCGTTCCAATCAAACCAGGATGAATGTCTTTGTAAGAAGCTTGATTTGGATACATAAAGTGGTGGAGAATCACCAGGAAGTTGAATAAATCTCATAGGAGTTGGGATGAAGAATTATCCCACTTTCAAATCAGGTGAGTCCAGTTTCCCCGTTTGGGAATAGCACAGCTTCTTCGTCGTTCCAATCAAACCAGGATGAATCTCTTTGTAAGAAGCTTGATTGGGATACATAAAGTGGTGGAGAATCACCAGGAAGTTGAATAAATCTCATAGGAGTTGGCATGAAGAAGTTATCCCACTTTCAAATCAGGAGATTCCAGTTTCCAGTTTGGGAATAGCACAGCTTCTTCGTCGTTCTGATCAAACCAGGATGAATCACTTTGTGAGAAGCTTGATTTGGATACATAAAGTGGTGGAGAATCACCAGGAAGTTGAATAAATCTCATAGGAGTTGGGATGAAGAAATTATCCCACTTTCAAATCTTGAGTCCAGTTTCCCCGTTTGGGAATAGCACAGCTTCTTCGTCGTTCCAATCAAACCAGGATGAATCTCTTTGTAAGAAGCTTGATTTGGATACATAAAGTGGTGGAGAATCACCAGGAAGTTGAATAAATCTCATAGGAGTTGGCATGAAGAAATTATCCCACTTTCAAATCAGGTGATTCCAGTTTCCCCGTTTGGGAATAGCACAGCTTCTTCGTCGTTCCAATCAAACCAGGATGAATCACTTTGTAAGAAGCTTGATTTGGATACATAAAGTGGTGGAGAATCACCAGGAAGTTGAATAAATCTCATAGGAGTTGGCATGAAGAAGTTATCCCACTTTCAAATCAGGTGATTCCAGTTTCCCAGTTTGGGAATAGCACAGCTTCTTCGTCGTTCCAATCAAACCAGGATGAATCACTTTGTAAGAAGCTTGATTTGGATACATAAAGTGGTGGAGAATCACCAGGAAGTTGAATAAATCTCATAGGAGTTGGCATGAAGAAATTATCCCACTTTCAAATCAGGTGATTCCAGTTTCCCAGTTTGGGAATAGCACAGCTTCTTCGTCGTTCCAATCAAACCAGGATGAATCACTTTGTAAGAAGCTTGATTTGGATACATAAAGTGGTGGAGAATCACCAGGAAGTTGAATAAATCTCATAGGAGTTGGGATGAAGAAGTTATCCCACTTTCAAATCAGGTGATTCCAGTTTCCCAGTTTGGGAATAGCACAGCTTCTTCGTCGTTCCAATCAAACCAGGATGAATCACTTTGTAAGAAGCTTGATTTGGATACATAAAGTGGTGGAGAATCACCAGGAAGTTGAATAAATCTCATAGGAGTTGGCATGAAGAAGTTATCCCACTTTCAAATCAGGTGATTCCAGTTTCCCAGTTTGGGAATAGCACAGCTTCTTCGTCGTTCCAATCAAACCAGGATGAATCACTTTGTAAGAAGCTTGATTTGGATACATAAAGTGGTGGAGAATCACCAGGAAGTTGAATAAATCTCATAGGAGTTGGGATGAAGAAATTATCCCACTTTCAAATCTTGCAAGTCCAGTTTCCCCGTTTGGGAATAACACAGCTTCTTCGTCGTTCCAATCAAACCAGGATGAATCTCTTTGTAAGAAGCTTGATTTGGATACATAAAGTGGTGGAGAATCACCAGGAAGTTGAATAAATCTCATAGGAGTTGGCATGAAGAAGTTATCCCACTTTCAAATCTGGTGATTCCAGTTTCCCCGTTTGGGAATAGCACAACTTCTTCGTCGTTCCAATCAAACCAGGATGAATCTCTTTGTAAGAAGCTTGATTTGGATACATAAAGTGGTGGAGAATCACCAGGAAGTTGAATAAATCTCATAGGAGTTGGCATGAAGAAATTATCCCACTTTCAAATCTGGTAAGTCCAGTTTCCCCGTTTGGGAATAGCACAGCTTCTTCGTCGTTCCAATCAAACCAGGATGAATGTCTTTGTAAGAATCTTGATTTGGATACATAAAGTGGTGGAGAATCACCAGGAAGTTGAATAAATCTCATAGGAGTTGGGATGAAGAAATTATCCCACTTTCAAATCTTGTAAGTTCCCCGTTTGGGAATAGCACAGCTTCTTCGTCGTTCCATTCAAACCAGGATGAATCTCTTTGTAAGAATCTTGATTTGGATACATAAAGTGGTGGAGAATCACCAGGAAGTTGAATAAATCTCATAGGAGTTGGCATGAAGAAGTTATCCCACTTTCAAATCAGGTGATTCCAGTTTCCCAGTTTGGGAATAGCACAGCTTCTTCGTCGTTCCAATCAAACCAGGATGAATCACTTTGTGAAAAGCTTGATTTGGTACATAAAGTGGTGGATAATCACCAGGAATTTGAATAAATCTCATAGGAGTTGGCATGAAGAAATTATCCCACTTTCAAATCTTGTAAGTCCAGTTTCCCCGTTTGGGAATAGCACAGCTTCTTCGTCGTTCCAATCAAACCAGGATGAATCTCTTTGTAAGAATCTTGATTTGGATACATAAAGTGGTGGAGAATCACCAGGAAGTTGAATAAATCTCATAGGAGTTGGCATGAAGAAGTTATCCCACTTTCAAATCAGGTGATTCCAGTTTCCCAGTTTGGGAATAGCACAGCTTCTTCGTCGTTCCAATCAAACCAGGATGAATCACTTTGTGAAAAGCTTGATTTGGGTACATAAAGTGGTGGATAATCACCAGGAATTTGAATAAATCTCATAGGAGTTGGCATGAAGAAATTATCCCACTTTCAAATCAGGTGATTCCAGTTTCCCAGTTTGGGAATAGCACAGCTTCTTCGTCGTTCCATTCAAACCAGGATGAATCACTTTGTAAGAAGCTTTATTTGGATACATAAGGTTGTGGAGAATCACCAAGAAGTTGAATAAATCTCATAGGAGTTGGGATGAAGAAGTTATCCCACTTTAAAATCAGGTGATTCCAGTTTCCCAGTTTGGGAATAGCACAGCTTCTTCGTCGTTCTAATCAAACCAGGATGAATCACTTTGTAAGAAGCTTGATTTGGATACATAAAGTGGTGGAGAATCACCAGGAAGTTGAATAAATCTCATAGGAGTTGGCATGAAGAAGTTATCCCACTTTCAAATCAGGTGATTCCAGTTTCCCAGTTTGGGAATAGCACAGCTTCTTCGTCGTTCCAATCAAACCAGGATGAATCACTTTGTAAGAAGCTTTATTTGGATACATAAAGTTGTGGAGAATCACCAGGAAGTTGAATAAATCTCATAGGAGTTGGGATGAAGAAGTTATCCCATTTTCAAATCAGGTGAATTCAGTTTCCCTGTTTGGGAATAGCACAGCTTCTTCGTCGTTCTAATCAAACCAGGATGAATCACTTTGTAAGAAGCTTGATTTGGATACATAAAGTGGTGGATAATCACCAGGAAGTTGAATAAATCTCATAGGAGTTGGCATGAAGAAGTTATCCCACTTTCAAATCAGGTGATTCTAGTTTCCCAGTTTGGGAATAGCACAGCTTCTTCGTCGTTCCAATCAAACCAGGATGAATCTCTTTGTAAGAAGCTTGATTTGGATACATAAAGTGGTGGAGAATCACCAGCAAGTTGAATAAATCTCATAGTAGTTGGCACGAAGAAGTTATCCCACTTTCAAATCAGGTGATTCCAGATTTCAAGTTTGGGAATAGCACAGCTTCTTCATCGTTCTGATCAAACCAGGATGAATCACTTTGTAAAAAGCTTGATTTGGATACATAAAGTGGTGGAGAATCACCAGGAAGTTGAATAAATCTCATAGGAGTTGGGATGAAGAAATTATCCCACTTTCAAATCTTGTAAGTCCAGTTTCCCCGTTTGTGAATAACACAACTTCTTCGTCGTTCCAATCAAACCAGGATGAATCTCTTTGTAAGAAGCTTGATTTGGATACATAAAGTGGTGGAGAATCACCAGGAAGTTGAATAAATCTCATAGGAGTTGGCATGAAGAAATTATCCCACTTTCAAATCTGGTAAGTCCAGTTTCCCCGTTTGGGAATAGCACAGCTTCTTCGTCGTTCCAATCAAACCAGGATGAATGTCTTTGTAATAATCTTGATTTGGATACATAAAGTGGTGGAGAATCACCAGGAAGTTGAATAAATCTCATAGGAGTTGGGATGAAGAAATTATCCCACTTTCAAATCTTGTAAGTCCAGTTTCCCCGTTTGGGAATAGCACAGCTTCTTCGTCGTTCCAATCAAACCAGGATGAATCTCTTTGTAAGAAGCTTGATTTGGATACATAAAGTGGTGGAGAATCACCAGCAAGTTGAATAAATCTCATAGTAGTTGGCACGAAGAAGTTATCCCACTTTCAAATCAGGTGATTCCAGATTTCAAGTTTGGGAATAGCACAGCTTCTTCATCGTTCTGATCAAACCAGGATGAATCACTTTGTGAGAAGCTTGATTTGGATACATAAAGTGGTGGAGAATCACCAGGAAGTTGAATAAATCTCATAGGAGTTGGGATGAAGAAATTATCCCACTTTCAAATCTTGTAAGTCCAGTTTCCCCGTTTGGGAATAACACAGCTTCTTCGTCGTTCGAATCAAACCAGGATGAATCTCTTTGTAAGAAGCTTGATTTGGATACATAAAGTGGTGGAGAATCACCAGGAAGTTGAATAAATCTAATAGGAGTTGGCATGAAGAAATTATCCCACTTTCAAATCTGGTAAGTCCAGTTTCCCCGTTTGGGAATAGCACAGCTTCTTCGTCGTTCCAATCAAACCAGGATGAATCTCTTTTTAAAAATCTTGATTTGGATACATAAAGTGGTGGAGAATCACCAGGAAGTTGAATAAATCTCATAGGAGTTGGCATGAAGAAGTTATCCCACTTTCAAATCAGGTGATTCCAGTTTCCCAGTTTGGGAATAGCACAGCTTCTTCGTCATTCCAATCAAACCAGGATGAATCACTTTGTGAAAATCTTGATTTGGATACATAAAGTGGTGGAGAATCACCAGGAATTTGAATAAATCTCATAGGAGTTGGCATGAAGAAGTTATCCCACTTTCAAATCAGGTGATTCCAGTTTCCCAGTTTGGGAATAGCACAGCTTCTTCGTCGTTCCAATCAAACCAGGATGAATCACTTTGTAAGAAGCTTTATTTGGATACATAAAGTTGTGGAGAATCACCAGGAAGTTGAATAAATCTCATAGGAGTTGGGATGAAGAAGTTATCCCACTTTAAAATCAGGTGATTCCAGTTTCCCAGTTTGGGAATAGCACAGCTTCTTCGTCGTTCTAATCAAACAAGGATGAATCACTTTGTAAGAAGCTTGATTTGGATACAAAAAGTGGTGGAGAATCACCAGGAAGTTGAATAAATCTCATAGGCGTTGGCATGAAGAGGTTATCCCACTTTCAAATCAGGTGATTCCAGTTTCCCAGTTTGGGAATAGCACAGCTTCTTCGTCGTTCCAATCAAACCAGGATGAATCACTTTGTAAGAAGCTTTATTTGGATACATAAAGTTGTGGAGAATCACCAGGAAGTTGAATAAATCTCATAGGAGTTGGGATGAAGAAGTTATCCCATTTTCAAATCAGGTGAATTCAGTTTCCCTGTTTGGGAATAGCACAGCTTCTTCGTCGTTCTAATCAAACCAGGATGAATCACTTTGTAAGAAGCTTGATTTGGATACATAAAGTGGTGGATAATCACCAGGAAGTTGAATAAATCTCATAGGAGTTGGCATGAAGAAGTTATCCCACTTTCAAATCAGGTGATTCTAGTTTCCCAGTTTGGGAATAGCACAGCTTCTTCGTCGTTCCAATCAAACCAGGATGAATCTCTTTGTAAGAAGCTTGATTTGGATACATAAAGCGGTGGAGAATCACCAGAAAGTTGAATAAATCTCATAGTAGTTGGCACGAAGAAGTTATCCCACTTTCAAATCAGGTGATTCCAGATTTCAAGTTTGGGAATAGCACAGCTTCTTCATCGTTCTGATCAAACCAGGATGAATCACTTTATGAAAAGCTTGATTTGGATACATAAAGTGGTGGAGAATAACCAGGACGTTGAATAAATCTCATAGGAGTTGGCATGAAGAAGTTATCCCACTTTCAAATCAGGTGATTTCAGTTTCCCAGTTTGAGAATAGCACAGCTTCTTCGTCGTTCCAATCAAACCAGGATGAATCTGGTGTAGCCCTGGATAGGACTGTCTCTCCCTGGATCTCTTGTAGGTGGGGGTAATACTCTGATAATCCTTGCAAACAGAGAATCAAAGACTCGATCTGTATCAAGGCGTGTGGGTAGATGATAGATGATGATTATGGACTTTGCTAAAGAGCTATGGATTGCTCAGAAGCTGTTTTGCTAGTCAAAGACACATGATTACCCTGTATTGTCTAAGATGGTTTCACAAGGAATTCCTTCCTTAAAGTGAGATCAATGTTCCTTAAGCTGAACAGAGAAAGCAAGAGACAAAGCAAGCAAAGCTGCTGGAAAATTCTTAGATTCAAAGTTGAGATTAGAATGAAAGCTGCGTACAAGTTTTAGAAGAAATCGACAAAACTAAACCCTAGAAGTAAACCAAGATGGTTTAATTCTAATTCTAATCCTAATCCAATTGAAATTGGTTTATTTTAAAATCCTAATTGTCTTTGGTTTAAATTAAATGAAAGCCCAATAAACTAAACCCATTACATTGCAATTAAATCAAACCAACAAGCTGATTCTTCTTTGGTTTATGATGGGCCACGACTTGAACTTGATTTGGAGTGTCTCCTAATGAGCTTTAGATCCTCCACGTCCTGTTAGGCCAGCTAGAAAGCAAGTGGATCAAGATTCTGGCTGCAACTCTCTTTTTGGACCGAAAAAGCCTTATTTCGCCTAGATCCAAATATAGCCCAACCCAGAAACTTCCTGACATGTTTTCCTTGTTCTCCATACATATTTGGACGAGGTGAATGGTCTCCATAGCTCCTGTTAAGCTCAGTTGGTTGAATCCTCTTTGTTCAAGTCGTTTCAAGGCAGTACCAACAGTTCTTCTCTTCTCTCTATCCAGAACCTCATAGATCATGCCAATAAGAGTATGATACTGTCCATTAAACTGCACCATGATCAGTGGTCTAGCTGACCCATACATTGGCTTCAATCCATTGATTCTAATCCTGATCAGGATCACATCATCCCCTCCTCCTTTAAAAGGATTTGTCCTCAAATCCAAGCTCTGTAGGAAGATAGAACCTTGATAATTTAACTCCAAAGTTCCTGACCTGGCCATGAGATATATCATCACCTCTCTAGTCTCTCCAGGATGAAACACAAAGCTCTGCAGTCCTTCTTCATGTCTCAGCAACATCTTGGAACTTTCCTCACTGCATGTGGCTTCTAAGGCAGATGATTTCTCCACTTTGTTGAGTTTGCAGTTGAATGCTTCTCTCCAGGATGATCCTACCCACGTCCTTCTGATGAACATGAGACCATGTACTCTCAGTTTAACATCCTTCTGGTCAGGTGGTCGTGTGGTTTGGTCCCCATACTCATCCTCCAGTTCTGGCTTTTATTTAACCACCACCAGTTCCTGTTTATCTCTTCTCAGCTTGTTCTGGTCAGTTATGAACCTGATAAAGGACGTGTTACCTCCTGTTTCTCCTCTATTTGTACTGCAGATACTCAAGATCACACCATCCTCTCTCCCTTCAAAAAGATTTGACCTCAAATCTTGTTTTTCAGGAGTGAAGAAACCTTGCAGATCAAGCTTGTATGTAACTGTTTTCTGCACCAGATTGTTGTTACTTCTTATACTAACACTGAAGCTTCCTCCTGGTTCAAAAACAACTTGTTGCAGGCCCTCAACAACTCTCAGATGTTCCACTAAGCTGAGCTGAAGACATACCAAAGGTCTGATTAGTAACTCACAAGCTAAAGACTTAAAGTTATCACCTTGCTCAACAGTAGGAAGCACCAATTCAAGAGCTTTAGATGACCCTCCAGGTGTTGAACTGAAGAGAAGATGGAGCTTGTACAATAATAGGGCAAGCTCTAGAAGATGTCAAGAAGAGTTCAATCAAGCTTCAGAGGTGTTCTGAAGTAGTTATCTTGTGAAGTTAAGTCTAGGAAAGACTTAGACTGATCATGTGAAGGCTTTGGAGGAGTTAGAGAGAAGATGGTCCAAGGTGCAATTATAGGGCGGCCTTGTACGGCCTGGTACGGCCAAGGGTGAACCAAAGGAGATGGTGGATCGACCAAAGAAGTGAGAAAGAGTGTTGGGCAAATATAGGGCGAGTGGTACGGACAGGAGGTCCGTACCATCGACCGTACTGCCAATCATCTCGCCCACACATCCGGTTTAAGCAATGTTGAAGAAGTGCAAAGTCTGGGTGTGCTTATCTTGGCTATGAGGACCGTTGGGAGCTACAGGAAACAAAGGGAATATCCCTTAGGATCAGAGTGGTCCAAGAGACAGGCTGGAAAGAGAAAAGCATTTTACCTTTCCAGCCACCTTTCCAGACGAGTCCATCTTAGCCTTTCATTCAAAAACGGATCAATCCCACCTTCCATTCAGTCAAGGCACGACCACACTTTCCAGCTAGCATCAAGACCAGTCTACTCTCATCCTAGCCATTCAATCTATCATTTATTTACAGCCTTAGGATGTAGGGTTTATGAGTGTAATGTAAAGGCATATAAAAGCCTTGTATATGTGATTGTAAACATTTAAGTGAGTTAGGGGGAAACCCTTCTCCTTCATATTCTGGTTACTAATCTCTCAGTCTCTAAGTCTCTTGTTCTTGTTCTTAGTCTCTCATACTCATATAATCTGTCTCCTTAATCCCTCTATTAAATCGCCATAAACAAATCCTTATCTCTCTCCATTGGAGTTGTTTCACACACAAACACAACCAGAGATGAGAACTCTATAAATCTCACATGGTATCAGAGCCAGGTTCATCAGAACCTGAGCTGTAGCTTCCGCACAACACAAGCTCTACCCTCAGCTCAAATCAAATCCTTGAAGACATTCCCATCCGAGTTCAGTTTCTCCATGAGAAGAAGACTGAAGGGTGTGTCTCTCATTCTTTCTCCTGTCTATACTGATGGAGAGACTCATTGGAAGCAGAAGTGTATGGAGAGGACTCACGAACCTCATCCAAGGCGCCTCCTCCAAGAGCTTTGTATAATATTTAGAGATCCTTAGAGTGATTAGAATATAAGTGAGAGTTTAAGTAGAGATTAGAAGAGATTGTGAACGATTAAGAGACTTGAGAGCCGATTAGTGTCTAAGAGAGAATCATTGTGACTTAAGAGATTAGAGAGACTCAGAACTGCTTGATCTTATTGCTGAGTGAGGTTACATATTTATAAGAGAGACATAAGGGTTTACAAGAGAAGAAAGGAGCACTATTGAAGCATGTGGAGTCAAGGGTCGCTTTTGAATGGACGGATGGGAAGCCTTACATGCTTTGGCTCTTTACAGCCTTCCCTTATCCACTCAACGGTCTGATCCTCTCCACTAAGCCCTCAAGGTAACATATGCTTGTTACCGTTTCACTTGGTCAAGGTTAGGTAACCATTGGTCGAGACATTTGGTACGGACGGTACGGCCATGTACGGCCTTGTACGGACGTCCGTACCATGCTTGCCCAAAGTCCCCTCATTCTCTTCCTCCTCTTCTCTTCCACTTCTTATCTCTTCATGTTCATATCTTCAACTCATCTCAACACTCCCCCTCAAGCTTAGCTTTGTGAAAGTCTAAGCTTGGACAGCCATGAGATCTTCCTCATTAAAAACCTCACTAAGGAAAACCCATTGGGACAAAACCTTAATGAGGGAAAAAGAGTAAAGATCTCATGACTAAGAGGATCAGCTGCTTCTCTTCCCAAGATCAATGAGGCCCAATCTAATATGAATGGACTCCATTGTCTTTTGCCTTGCAGCCTTGGTGAATACATCAGTCAACTGATCTTCACTCCTAGTATAACATGGCAAGATGACTCCTAGAACAATCATCTGCCTCACCTTGTGGCAATCAACCTCAATGTGCTTTGTCCTCTCATGGAACACCGATTTGGAGGCTATGTGAATGGCGGCCTGGTTGTCACAATGCATTGTCATTGGAGTGTCTTGTTTTATCTCCAAATGCTTCAAGATGCCCTTGATCCAAACTAGCTCGTTTGTAAGCTTCAGCATAGCTCTATACTCAACTTCTGCACTTGAGCATGACACCACCTTCTGTTTCTTACTCTTCCAAGTCACCAAGTTGCCTCCAATGAATGTGCAATAGCCGGTTGTTGATCTCCTGTCAGCTCTATCACCTGCCCAATCTGCATCACAATAGCCCACCACTTCTTTGCTTCCATTGCACCCCATCCATATTCCTTGATCCGGCGAGCCATTCAGATACATTAGCAGCCTCTCCACCATATGCCAATGATGTCCTTGGGAAGCTGCATGTGTTAACTCACCTGATTCACAGCAAAGCATATATCAGGTCTTGTGATGGTAAGATAAATCAATTTGCCAACAAGTTTTCTATAGAGTTTAGGATCATGAAATGGCTTGCTGTCTTCAATCTCCCCCTCTCTTGGTACTTTGTAGCCATCCTCCATTGGCATCCTTGCTGTCTTGCCTCCATAAGCACCTGCACCTTTCAAAAGATCAAGTGTATACTTTCTTTGGGACATGAATAACCCTTCCTTGGATCTACAAATCTCAATTCCAAGAAAGTATTTCATTTCTCCCAAATCTTTGATTTCAAACATGGATTTAAGAAACTCCTTGGTTGCTTTGATACCTTCCTTATCACTACCTGTGATAATGATATCATCCACATTCACAAGGAGAGCAACCATACCTGAGGGTGTAGTGAGGGTGAAGAGTGTGTGATCCAACTCTGACTTCTTGAAGCCACGTCCATTCAAGGTTGTGCTCAACTTGTTGTACCACGCTCTTGGTGATTGCTTCAAGCCATAGATAGCCTTCTTTAACCTCAGTACATTCCCTTTCTTCACTAGATGTTCTAGACCTCGTGGAGGATACATGTAGACTTCATCCTCAAGCTCTCCTTGTAAGAATGCATTCTTTACATCCATTTGCCACAATCCCCATCCAAGATTAACCGCCAAGCTTAGAACAATCCTAATGGTGTGTAGCTTAGCTATAGGGGCAAATGTCTCAATATAATCCTCCCCATATGTCTGAGTGAACCCTCTTGCCACTAATCTAGTCTTCTTCCTCTCAATCTGCCCATCAGCCTTGTATTTGATTGTGAAGATCCATCTACTAGACACTGCCTTCTTCCCTTTTGGTAGTTCACTCTCATACCATGTATCATTATTTATCATAGCTCCTGCCTCAGCTCCTACTGATTCCTTCCATTCCTTATCCTTCATTGCCTCTTCATAGTCTCTTGGGATGTGATTCTCATCCAAGTTTACCATGAAAGCGCAATGTGCTTCTGGATATTGAGCAAAGGAGCACACGGCTTGAGAAGGATGCTCCACAGCTTGGGCATTGTAGTACACTCTCGTGTTTACCCAGCTAGAAGGATCCTTCCTTATCCTTGTACTCCTTCTTAGTGGCTGCACAACCGGTTCTTCTTCCTGTTGTTCTTCTACCACTTCAGCTTGAGAAGGTGTTTGTATCACACCATGATCATGCCCATGACCATCAGAGCCTATGCTCTCTTCTCCTTCATTCTCTACTTCTCCTTCTTCTTGGTTAGCCTCTTGTATAGGCTCCTCATGCTCCTCTCCTCCCTCATGATCAAGGTGGGATGGTGAACCAACTTCAGGAGGTGTAGTTGCGTGATCTCTCGGATCCTGGGATGTACTGATTCCAAGACCTTCAAGAATGATCCGCAAGGTGGTGGCCTTGTCTGATGTTAAGTCCTTCAGGTCTTCTTGATTCTTTTCTTCATAGTATCCTCTATCTTCCAAGAACTTCACATCTCTAGAAACAAGTACTCTCCTTGCTATAGGATCATAGCATTTGTATCCTTTCTGTGTAGCTGAGTATCCTATGAACATAGCCTTAGTACTTCTTGCTTCTAGCTTGTTGCGCATCTCTACTGGTTTGAGCACAAAGCATAGACATCCAAAGACCTTCAAGTAATCAAGAACTGGCTTGTACTTGTTCAGAACTTCAAATGGAGCCTTCTCATTCAGAATCTTGGTTGGAGTTCTGTTTATCAAGTAACAAGCAGTGGCAACCGCATCACTCCAAAATCTTTTTGGAACATTACTCTGAAACATAAGTGACCTTGCCACTTCCATGAGGTGCCTATTCTTCCTCTCAGCCACTCCATTTTGCTGTGGAGTATACGGACAGCTTGTCTGATGTAGGATCCCATGTTGTGATAAGTGTTGCTTGAATGCATGGCTTGTGTACTCTCCTCCATTATCTGATCTCAAAATTTTAATCTTAGCATGATAATGGTTAGTCACATAAGTTTGAAAGTTCCTAAATGCCTCAAGCACCCTATCTTTGGTCTGAATTAAGGTTAACCAGGTGTATTTGGATTTTTCATCAATGAATGTGACAAAATACTTATAACTATCTCTAGATAAGCAAGGGGCAGTCCACACATCTGAATGAATTAGATCAAAGCAATTATCATAAACGGTAGTAGACTTTTGAAACACAGTTCTACAATGCTTGCCTAAAATGCAAGCTTCACAATCTTTGTTCTCAAATACAACACCTGGTACCATTAAGTTCGATGCTTTAACATGAGGGTGTCCTACTCTAGCATGCCACAATGCATTTTTATTCAACAAAGAAGCAGAAGTAAACGAGCAACTATAATCAGGAACAGAAGTGAGTTCTTCAAGCATATAGAGATCTCCCTTAGTCACCCCTTTCCCAATCAATCTGCTGCTCTCAATATCCTGAAACTTCACATCATTAGGACTAAAGATAACATTGCATTGTAGATCATTAGTACATTTCTTCACAGATAATAGGTTTGATGTGAATTCAAGCATGTAAAAGGCTCTAGATTCTTTGTTAAACAACTTAAGCTTTCCTATTCCCTTAATAGGTATGTTATCTCCATTTGCTATCATCACATGTCCATGAGTAGGTTCTATATCCTTAATCAAGTTCTCATCACTTGTCATATGATGTGATGCACCAGAATCAACAATCAATGGTTTATATACTCTTTTAGCATTATGACATAGATTACTAAGTGATGGATGTGTCCTATCAGTTCTAGCAATGTGTGCATTTCTATACTCATTCCTAGCTTCTAACCGTTCTACTAGTTCTCTAATCAAGTGATCATCCTTATATGCAATCATAGATGCTCCAAAGGAATAACCATAAGTGTTACCGTTTTCCTTTAGCATTTTGAAGAGAGCATCAAGGTCTGATCTCTTGATGTAGTCATCATTGCTGCGTGAGCTTGAGGCGCCTGTGTAAGCCACCAGAGACTTCCCATTCCCATCATTGCCTCCATGTCCATCCACTTCACTCGTCTTGATGGTGCCAGCTCCGCTTGACCCTTCAGTCACATTTGCCCTTCCCTCACGCTCCTTCATGAACTTGGCAGGCTTGAGATGTGGGTGTAGTATCCAGCATTGGCTCTTCTTATGACCATGCTTCTTGCAATGATCACAGTTGCCATTGAACTTCCTGTCCTCATACTTCCCGTGAGATGCCTTGTTTGCTTGTGGAGCTTCGGTTGAATCCTCATGAGCTGCTTGATTGGCAAGAGAGAGCTCCCCCTTTCCTCCAAACAACCCCATAGACCCCTGTGTTGAGATGAGTTGAAGATATGAGCATGAAGAGATAAGAAGTGGAAGAGAAGAGGAGGAAGAGAATGAGGGGACTTTGGGCAAGCATGGTACGGACGTCCGTACAAGGCCGTACATGGCCGTACCGTCCGTACCAAATGTCTCGACCAAAAGTTACCTAACCTCGACCAAGTGAAACGGTAACAAGAAGATGTTACCTTGAGGGCTTAGTGGAGAAGATCAATGTTGAGATGAGTTGAGGCATTTGAGGTAAAGACACAAAGGAGTTGAGAACATAAAGAGAGAGCAAGGAGTTAAGAGGAGGAATGAGCTGATAGGGATGGTAAGGACGGATAGGCCGTACCATTGGCCGTACAAAGGTAAAAGCGGCCAAGTAACTCTCCGGGTAACTTACATGGACCGACTTGAAGTTACACTTGACCAAAGCCTTATCCGAACGTTGGAGAGGATAAGGGAGGCGCGGCTTGACAGCTAGGACAGGCTGGCAAGAGCTGGAAAGGAAGAGCATCTAGTCTTGGATCAAGAAGATGCTTCAAACGTGTGGAGACTATCATTGGCCGATTCAAACTAAAGCACCAGCTCATCTTTGACTCTACATGCTTTCTTATCCTTATGATTTCAAAACCCTAATGTGTATGGACCTATATAAGTTGTGAGCTCATCATTAATAAGATCAGACAGTTCTAATCACTAAATCTCTCTACACATTTCACAATGATTCTCCATTAGTCTCATAATCTCCCATTCTACCTTAATCTATCTCATATTCTCTTCTAAACTGAGATTATACTTTACATTTCTCAAACTTATATGGTATCAGAGCCAGGTTCACTTCAATCTGAGTTCCGTGGTGTTTCTCTTAAAGATTCAACCTTGAAGCTTTAAGAGATCAAGTGAGTGTGTTTGGAGTGTTCTTGAGAGATTCGACATCACAAGGGTTTCAGCTACTTTTTGGGAGATCTTTTCTAGTTCTTTGGAGGTTCTTTGAAGATACAAGACAAGATACACCGTGGTGAAGCTGGTGTTGCGAGTCTGAGGTCCAAGATCAAGTCTTTTACAAGCTATTGAAGTGAAGCTGTTGAAGATGGAAAGCGGGATGAAGATGAAGGTTGCGGTGACTTTCAAGGGAAGTAACTACCTAGTATGGTCTAGGATGGTGAAGACTGCTGTGGGGAGCAAGGGTTTATGGAAGCACATCACATCCGGTGAGGCTCCTAAACTGATTACCCAAGGAGGAGACAAGGAGAGTGTCTCGGAGAGTGAAGCTGAGAAGTGGCAGAAAGAAGACATGATGGTGATGTCAGTTCTTCATGCCTCATTGGAGCCAGCTATACTGGATGCTTATTATAAGATTTAAGGATGTAAATGATTATCTGAGTTTAGAAAGGATTATAGAAGGAGAATAAGAGATTAAGAGACAGCTTAGAGACTAATGGAGAATCATAATGAAATGAGTAAAGAGAGAGATTGTTTAGAACTGTCTAATCTTTATTAATGATGAGCTCACAATATATATAGGTCCATACACATTAGGTTTTCGAAATCATAAGGATAAGCAAGCATGTAGAGTCAAAGATGAGCTGGTGCTTTAGTTTGAATCGGCCAATGAGTGTCCTCACACGTTTGGAGAATCTTCCTTATCCAAGACCAGATGCTCTTCCTTTCCAGCCTGTCCTAGCTGTCAAGCCGCGCCTCCCTTATCCTCTCAACGTTCGGATAAGGCCTTGGCCGAGTGTAACTTCACCTCAGTACATCAGAGTTACCCGGTAAGTTACTTGGCCGGTTTCACCTTGTACGGACACTCACTTGTACGGCCTGGTACGGCCTCTCCGTCCGTACCATCCCTATCAGCCCATTCCTCCTCTTAACTCCTTGCTCTCCTTATGTTCTGATATCTTGTATATTTCCATTATCTTATCCATTCATCCATGTGCATTTTGATCATATAGACTAGGATTTAGCCATGTTTAGGTTGCATTTTGCATACATAAGTCTTTATCAGGTATTGGAGTACCACATGGAGTTCTCGGAGACATTTGGGTGTGTTTGGAGCTCGAAAGAGGTGTAAAGATGATCATTGGACGAGCAGAGCGTTGGGAGCGACTTCCCGGAGCGACACCAGCAAGTCGCTTTGACCTGCCTTTTCAGAGCGACCTTACCAGAGCGATGCGGAGAAGTCGCTCGCCATTTCATCCCGGTGGAAGCCGAAAACTGACCCGGAACGACCTATCAGAGCGACCACTCCAGGTCGTTCCCGAAGCCCAGAGCGACTTGGCCAGAGTGACACCCCGAGGTCGCTCGCATTTCTATCGCATGACGACAACACAATGGAGCCAGAGCGACCTCTCACAGCGACACAGCGAGGTCGCTCCCGAAGCATGGAGCGACTACTCGGAGCGACGAGCGGAGGTCGCTCGCATTTTCATCACTCGGGAACGCGAGAACGAGTCCGGAGCGACCTCTCGCAGCGACACAGCGAGGTCGCTCCCGAAGTGTGGAGCGACTACTCGGAGCGACGAGCGGAGGTCGCTCCGCGTCTTATTTCTGCTCGAACTTATGATTTCTCAAGGGCCTTTTGGTCATTTCATGATGCACGTTTTTATTTTCTAAACCTATGTTTTAATACTCTGTAAGCCACCAGGAGGCAGATCTATCTTTGTTCTGAAGAAAACCACCAAAAACCTTGAAAAAGGGGATCTCTTTGATTCATTGATCACATGTTCTACTGTTGATTTCTATTCTATTATCTGTATTTTCTCTGAATGATTAATCTGAAATCCAATATGGGTTTAAGAGGAATCATGGAGATTAGTGAGTAATCACCTTTTGAATTCATGGGTTAGGGAGATTAAGGGTGATTAGGTTAGTTCTAGGATGTTTTAGTGTAGATCATTCTTGTTCCTTGCTAGTAGAGTATTCATAATGCATCTTCTGAGTTGGCCACTCAAAAGTTGATCAATAGGCATTTCCCACCCAAAAGGTGTTTGATGAAATGCCTGAGACAACTCTCCTAGGCTTTTAGTATACTTTGCCAAAGACATTTGTTGTTAAAGATGCTAAGATAGCTAATAGACTTGTTAGTAATGATTGCTTTCATATTATTCAACCAAAGACATTTGATGTTTGAGATATGTTAGCAAATGAGCATTCATCTAGACATAGAGCTTGCTTAGAATTGTGTCTAGGCTTAAGGTTGATAGTTTGATTGATCATTTGCCATCCTTAGTTCGATACTTGATCACCCAAGGTCTAATCCCTATGCCCATGAGTTCTCTTTTCCCTTAGTCAAGAAGTATCATTCTGTTATTGCTTTCTAGTTTTAGTCATAGCTTAAAACCCATCTAAATCATTGGTTGCACTTAGATTAAGTGAGTACTTGCATTCTCAGTGCTTTGATATCCCTCAGAACTGGTTCGACAATCACTATACTACAACATTTGTCTTAGGAGCCTTGAAAACTCCTAACATCAAATTGGCGCCGTTGCCAAATTCTGAGTAGATTTAAACATTGAGATTTAGTCACTTGCTTGAGACTAAGTCATTTTAATTTTGTTTTGTTACTGATTCTTCTTCTTCACCTACCTTTCACTTTCAGGTGTATGAACTTGAGGAGCAGGGGTCCATCAAACCTAGTTCCAATAGTAGCAGACATCAGAGCTTTTGAGAGGGAGTGTGCTAGAGCTAGAAGAGAAGAAGAACACCAGGCCCACTTGGATATTGATATGGCAGATCCACCGCAAGGGGCAGAACACCAACCGCGGGCAGCTCGACCCATTGGCACTTACGACCGCCCCAACATACATGGTCACAGATTCGGAATCCGAGCACCAGCTGTGGCAGCCAACAACTTTGAGGTCAAGTCAGGACTCCTCAACGTGATCGAGAACAACAAGTATCATGGCTTGGCTCTGGAGGACCCATTTGATCACTTGGATAGGTTCGACAGCTACTGTGGGTTGTCAAAAACCAATGGTGTGTCCGAAGATGCCTTAAAGCTCAAGCTATTCCCTTTCTCTTTGGGGGATAAGGCACGTCAGTGGGAGAAGTCTCTACCCAGCCACTCTATCACCACTTGGGATGAGTGCAAGAGAGCATTCTTGGAGAAATTCTTCTCATCCTCAAGAACTGCTAAGCTGAGAAATGAGATCTCCAGTTTCCAACAGAAGAACTTGGAAGGATTCAGTGAAGCCTGGGAGAGATTCAAGGGCTACCAAGCTCAATGCCCACACCATGGTTTCTCTAAGGAGAGCTTGCTGAGCACATTCTACCGTGGTGCTCTTCCTAAGTACAGGGCCAGACTGGATACAGCTAGCAATGGGTTCTTCTTGGGGAGAACTGAGGAAGATGCAGAGGAGCTGGTTGACAACATGGTAAAGAGTGATGCAGTCTACAGTGGAGACCACGACAGAAGCAGTCGAACAGATGATAAGCAGACGAGGAAGGAGTTGAAAGCTCTACAGGATAAGATAGACATCCTCCTTGCTGATAAAGCCACACAAGAGCAGCTGCACTTTGTTGGTAACCCAAGCCAAGATACACCACCTGTTGTCCATGAGGTTGAGGGTTTGGAAGGTCAGGAAGAGCTGTGTTTCATCAACAACAATGGTAGCTGGTACAAAAAAGAGCCCAACTTTCAGTACAACAACTACCAACAGAAATCCTATCCCAACAACCAACAGAGTGGTTATCCGCCTCGAAACAACCAGCAAGGCAGCTATCAACCTCATCAAAACCCCTCATCTGGTTCCTCTGCTCCTCAAGAGAGCAGCACTGACACCCTGCTGAAACAAATCTTGGAGTCTCAGACTAGAAGTGAGAAGCATGTTGGTTATGAGTTGAAGAACCTTCATTCCAAGATTGATGGGAGCTACAATGAGCTCAACAACAAGTTCTCACATCTTGCTTCTACAGTCAAGAATTTAGAGAATCAGTTTGCTTCCATGAACACTCACCAGACTCGCCAGCAAGGATCTCTACCTGGAAAATCTGACCAAAACCCCAAGGAGGCCAAAGCTATCACCCTTAGGAGTGGTAAGCAGTTACCTCCTACAACCCTCACCAGGGATGCTGAGAAACTAGGTGAGGAGGTGGCCATCAACTTAGATGATGAAGTGGTGATTGTTGATGAGAAATTCAATGATGAAATCTTGGAGAAGATTGTGGAAGCCAAGGGTAAAGGAAAGGTTGGGGAAGAGAAGAAAACAGTGAAGGATGGTGAAGTTCTTGCTCCAGCAAGTGAGAATTCTTTTGTTCCTCCTCCCTATGAACCCAAACTACCATTCCCTGGTAGATTCAAGAGGCAGCTGCTAGAGAAGTACAAGGCTTTGTTTGACAAGCAAATGAGTGAAGCTCAGGTTGCAATGCCCATCATCGATGCTTTCATGTTGATTCCTCAATACAACAAGTTCCTGAAAGATGTTGTAGCTGCAAAGAAGAAGGAAATGGAAAGCATGATGATTCTTACCCATGAGTGCAGTGCCATCATCCAAAGGCTTGATGTTCCAGAGAAGTTAGAGGATCCAGGATGCTTCACACTACCTTGTGCTCTTGGACCTATGGTATTTGAGAAATGTCTCTGCGATTTGGGAGCTAGTGTCAGCGTGATGCCTTTGTCTGTTGCAAAGAAGCTTGGATTCACTCAGTACAAGAAGTGTAAACTCTCTCTGGTGTTAGCTGATCGTTCAGTGAAGTACCCTGTGGGCATCTTAGAGGACCTACCTGTGAAGATTGGAAGGTATGAGATACCTACAGATTTTGTGGTGCTTGAGATGGGTGAGGAGGCTCAGGACCCATTGATTCTTGGAAGGCCATTCTTAGCTACAGCAGGAGCAATTGTTAAGGTGAAAGAGGGCACGATTGATCTCCATTTGGGTAAAGGGCATGTTCTCCACTTTGACATCAAGGAGAAAATGAAGAAACCAACTGTGTTCGGGCAAGCCTTCTACATTGAAGAGATGGGCACTCTTACTGATGAGCACCTTGAAGAGTTACCACCTGAGGACGACGAGGAGGGAGCATCTCCCTCTACTCATTCTCCATAGAAGGTAACCCACTACTTTCCCTTGTATATACCATTTCGTTTTTGCATATTAGTTTTCTCTTTTTGGGTATCTCTCTCTCCTTGACAACACAGAGACTGTGTCATTTAAGTTTGGGGGAGGTACCAAGTATTTGATCACGTTTGCTTTGATGATTTTGAGTCTCATGCATTGCATTATACATATATATTTGCATAAAAAAAAAAAAAATTCATTTAGTTTGCATCATTGGCATTTCTAGGAGAGTCTAGAGCATATAGGTTGCATTTACTTGCATTGGGAGCAATGATTTGAAATGCCTTGTAAAGAACATTACTTTGCACCTGAATAGCTTATGCACCTCTCAAAAACACTTGTATGCTTCGAGCCTTGAAGACTCTTCCTGAAACTTGTTGATTGCTGAAACTCAGTCTTTGAAGCCAACTACAACCTTATTTGAACTGAACGAACTTAATGCTTCTTGCTCATGGTCCCTTGTGTACTGAGTCATGGCTATACACACCTGAGTTGTCACATCCTTTATGCCAATCTTATTCTGACAAACTCTAGTGGTAGACCACTCCCAAAACCTTTCCCTCCTTTTAAGCTTTCATTGTTTGATGAGTGAGGCCTTCTTCGGAAAGTCTTACATGTGCATAATGTTGAGAGTATCGGGAACGACAATGCTTGATCTTCATTCTTGCTAGATTGGGCACTCTATTGTCTAGCTATAGGTGGGAGGTGAGAGTTGTGATTATGATTTGGGAGCAATGAAAAAGGAAAAGAAATGACTCTTTGTGTTTAAGTGAATTGTCTTATTGGGATAAGTAGAAAAACCTCTAGCTCAAGTTATGAAAAGTCTTGGCCCCCATCTAAAAAAAAAAAAAAAAAAAAAAAAAGAAATAAAATATGAAAAGAAACGAAAAAGAAAGAAAAAGGGGGCTAGCAAAGTTGTTAGGAGCTAAGTAATGTTTTGAGGTTGTGAAAAATCCCTTGTAGATTTCAAAGAGAAGGAGTTAATGTTCTTAGGATCTTTTGGTGAGAGATGTGAGTTGGGTTTGGCATTTGAGAATGATTGTGTAATTGTATGTTTGGGAAAAGGGTAGAACAATGGAGATTGAGCATTGTATGCATGAGTTGATCCCTTTCTTAGATATATTATGTGCAATGTCAAGGCTACTTGTTTCGAGAGTAAACCACCTTAAAGATTTTATGTTTCGAACCTCTTGAATCACTTGAATAAAAGTCTTCCCTCACCCAACCAAATGACTTGGACCAACTTACCATTTGCAAGAATTCACCTGATGTTTTGTGCTTAATGAATGTGAGAGTTGGTTGATTTGAATGTGTGGATGCATGATGATGAGTGTAGGGATGAAAAGAGTTCAGATAGACCTAGAGAAGCTAGAGTGTAATAAGAGAGTGTGCTCGTGCTGGATTAGATGTTGAATCGAGTACTAGTTGTGTTTCTTTTGGCTATGAGCTCCCACCTTCAAACCTCTCTCCCTATGAGTTCTAGAAAGTTCACTTGTGGACAAGTAAAAGAACAAGTTTGGGGGAGTTGATATCTTGTATATTTCCATTATCTTATCCATTCATCCATGTGCATTTTGATCATATAGACTAGGATTTAGCCATGTTTAGGTTGCATTTTGCATACATAAGTCTTTATCAGGTATTGGAGTACCACATGGAGTTCTCGGAGACATTTGGGTGTGTTTGGAGCTCGAAAGAGGTGTAAAGATGATCATTGGACGAGCAGAGCGTTGGGAGCGACTTCCCGGAGCGACACCAGCAAGTCGCTCTGACCTGCCTTTTCAGAGCGACCTTACCAGAGCGATGCGGAGAAGTCGCTCGCCATTTCATCCCGGTGGAAGCCGAAAACTGACCCGGAGCGACCTATCAGAGCGACCACTCCAGGTCGCTCCCGAAGCCCAGAGCGACTTGGCCAGAGTGACACCCCGAGGTCGCTCGCATTTCTATCGCATGACGACAACACAATGGAGCCAGAGCGACCTCTCGCAGCGACACAGCGAGGTCGCTCCCGAAGCATGGAGCGACTACTCGGAGCGACGAGCGGAGGTCGCTCGCATTTTCATCACTCGGGAACGCGAGAACGAGTCCGGAGCGACCTCTCGCAGCGACACAGCGAGGTCGCTCCCGAAGTGTGGAGCGACTACTCGGAGCGACGAGCGGAGGTCGCTCCGCGTCTTATTTCTGCTCGAACTTATGATTTCTCAAGGGCCTTTTGGTCATTTCATGATGCACGTTTTTATTTTCTAAACCTATGTTTTAATACTCTGTAAGCCACCAGGAGGCAGATCTATCTTTGTTCTGAAGAAAACCACCAAAAACCTGAAAAAGGGGATCTCTTTGATTCATTGATCACATGTTCTACTGTTGATTTCTATTCTATTATCTGTATTTTCTCTGAATGATTAATCTGAAATCCAATATGGGTTTAAGAGGAATCATGGAGATTAGTGAGTAATCACCTTTTGAATTCATGGGTTAGGGAGATTAAGGGTGATTAGGTTAGTTCTAGGATGTTTTAGTGTAGATCATTCTTGTTCCTTGCTAGTAGAGTATTCATAATGCATCTTCTGAGTTGGCCACTCAAAAGTTGATCAATAGGCATTTCCCACCCAAAAGGTGTTTGATGAAATGCCTGAGACAACTCTCCTAGGCTTTTAGTATACTTTGCCAAAGACATTTGTTGTTAAAGATGCTAAGATAGCTAATAGACTTGTTCGTAATGATTGCTTTCATATTATTCAACCAAAGACATTTGATGTTTGAGATATGTTAGCAAATGAGCATTCATCTAGGCATAGAGCTTGCTTAGAATTGTGTCTAGGCTTAAGGTTGATAGTTTGATTGATCATTTGCCATCCTTAGTTCGATACTTGATCACCCAAGGTCTAATCCCTATGCCCATGAGTTCTCTTTTCCCTTAGTCAAGAAGTATCATTCTGTTATTGCTTTCTAGTTTTAGTCATAGCTTAAAACCCATCTAAATCATTGGTTGCACTTAGATTAAGTGAGTACTTGCATTCTCAGTGCTTTGATATCCCTCAGAACTGGTTCGACAATCACTATACTACAACATTTGTCTTAGGAGCCTTGAAAACTCCTAACATCATGTTCTCAACTCCTTTGTGTCTTTACCTCAAATGTCTCAACTCATCTCAACACTTATAGCTACTGTGAGACAGCCAAGGAGCTGTGGGACACACTGAAGAAGGTGTATGGAAACACCTCCAATCTGAGCCGTGTGTCTGAAGTAAAAAAGGCAATCAATGGGTTGTCTCAAGAAGACATGGAGTTCACCAAGCATTTGGGAAGGTTCCGGTCACTGTGGTCTGAGTTGGAGATGCTAAGGCCTAGTACACTTGATCCGGAGCTCCTAAACGAGAGGCGTGAACAGGACAAGGTCTTTGGACTCTTACTCACGCTGAATCCAAGCTACACTGGTCTAATCCAGCACATGTTGAGGTCCGAGAAGCTCCCTGATCTAGAGGAGGCGTGCGCTCAGATACAAAGGAGCAAGGCTCCATTGGCTTGTTTGGAGGCAAGGGAGAGTTGTCTCTTGCAAATGCTGTGCGATCTGATCATGAAGAGACTCCACAAGCCAACAAAGCAGCTCACGGCAAGTACGAGGATAGAAAGTTCAATGGCAATTGTGATCATTGCAAGAAGTATGGACACAAGAAGAGCCAATGCTGGATACTCCATCCTCATTTGAAGCCGGCGAAGTTCATGAAGGAAAGGGAGGCAAGGGCGCATGTATCTGATGGAGCAGGACCATCTAACCGTGGAGCTGAAGGAGAGGGGCGTGAGGGTGATGGCAAGGCAATGGTGACATACTCAGCAACTCCTAACATCCGTAGCAATGATCATGACTTCATAAGGAGATCCGAGATGGATGCACTCATCAAAATGCTCAAGGAGAATGGTAACATTCATGGGTACTCTTTTGGTGCATCAATGATAGCTAGGACTATAGATACGTCTCCATGTGGCATTGACATTGCTAGGATGAATAGCATTAAGAGTAGTGAAAATGCTAGAGCTGAGTACACCTTTGCTAGAAATGCTAGAATGAATCATGAGCTTAAAGCATTCAGATCACCGTTGAACCTATGTCATACTGCTAGCAACATAACTAAGCCACTAATTGTTGATTCTGGTGCATCTCATCACATGATTAGTGATACAAACCTCATTAAGGATATAGAACCAACTAATGGACATGTTATGATTGCAAATGGAGATAAAATACCTATTAAAGGAATAGGAAACTTGAAACTGTTTGATAAAAACTCTAGAGCTTTCTATATGCCTGATTTCACATCTAACTTGTTATCTGTCAAGAAATGCACAACTGATCTGAATTGCAATGTTATATTCAGTCCTAATGATGTGAAGTTTCAGGATATTGAGAGCAGCCAAATGATTGGAAAAGGAATCACTAAAGGAGAGTTGTATTTGCTTGAAGAACTTGATCCTGTTTCCAATTACAACTGCTCATTTACTTCTGCTTCTAGTTTAAATAAAAATGCTTTGTGGCATGCTAGATTAGGACATCCTCATGGTAGGGCTTTGAACTTGATGTTACCAGGTGTTTCATTTGAAAATAAGGATTGTGAAGCTTGCATTTTGGGCAAGCATTGTAAAACTGTTTTTGCAAACTCTACTAGTGTTTATGATAAGTGCTTTGTCTTATACATTCTGATGTTTGGACTGCACCTTGCATATCTAGAGATAATCATAAATACTTTGTCACATTCATTGATGAAAAATCCAAATACACCTGGTTAACTTTAATCCCATCAAAAGATAGAGTGATAGATGCATTTAAGAACTTTCAAGCTTATGTGACTAACCATTATCATGCCAAGATTAAAATTTTAAGATCAGATAATGGAGGAGAGTACACAAGCTATGCGCTCAAGAGCCATCTGAACCATCATGGGATCCTACATCAAACAAGCTGTCCTTATACTCCACAACAGAATGGGGTAGCTGAGAGGAAGAACATGCACTTGATGGAGGTTGCTAGATCATTGATGTTTCAAGCCAATGTCCCAAAGAGATTTTGGAGTGATGCAGTTGCAACTGCATGCTATTTGATCAACCGGATTCCCACCAAGGTGTTAAAGGATCAAGCACCATTTGAGGTTCTCAACAAGCACAAGCCATCAGTCGAGTAGTTGAGAGTATTTGGGTGTTTATGCTATGTGCTGGTACCAGGGGAGTTGAGAAACAAGTTAGAAGCAAGAAGCAGGAAGGCAATGTTCATTGGCTACTCAACAACTCAGAAAGGATACAAGTATTATGATCCAGAAACTAGAAGAGTACTTGTATCTAGAGATGTGAAGTTCATTGAAGAAAGAGGGTACTATGAGGAGAAGAACCAAGAAGAATTGAAGGATCTCACATCAGATAAAGCTGGAGTCTTAAGGACTATCTTGGAAGGCCTCGGTATCAAGATGAACCAGGATCAGTCCACAAGAAGTGGAAGACAAGAAGAGAGCTCAACTGAACCAAGTAGAGATGCTCAAACACCTCACCTTGATCATGAGGGGGGAACTGAACCTGAAACTCAAGAAAATGGCCAAGAAGGAGTCGGCTTGAGTGAAGAAGGAGAAGAGTTCAACTCAGGTTCTCATCATCAAAGTGAGCAAGACCAAGGAGATGAAGAACATGAAAGTGAAGCACACGAACCGCATATACAAGCTGAGCCGGTTCAAGAGCAAGAACAACCAGTTTTGAGGAGAAGCACAAGGCTGAGAAAGGATCCTTCCTCTTGGGTAAACACGCGAGTGTACTACAATGCCCAAGCTGTGGAGCATCCTTCTCAGGTTGTGTGTTCCTTTGCTCAATACCCTGAAGAACATTGTGCCTTCATGGTTAACTTGGATGAGAACTACATCCCAAGAAGCTATGAAGAAGCAATCATGGATAAAGAATGGAAGGAGTCAGTTGGAGCTGAGGCAGGAGCTATGATCAAGAATGATACATGGTATGAAAGTGAGTTACCAAAAGGGAAGAAGGCTGTGACTAGTAGATGGATATTCACAATCAAGTATAAGGCTGATGGAAAGATTGAGAGGAAGAAGTCACGGCTAGTTGCAAGAGGTTTCACTCAAACTTATGGAGAAGATTACATAGAAACCTTTGCACCAGTAGCTAAACTACACACAATCCGGATTGTGTTAAGCTTGGCTGTGAATCTTGGATGGGGGTTATGGCAAATGGATGTGAAGAATGCATTCCTACAAGGTGAACTTGAGGATGAAGTGTATATGCATCCACCTCCAGGCCTTGAACTTAGTGAAGAGAGGGAATGTGTTGAGATTGAAGAAAGCTATCTATGGGCTGAAGCAATCACCAAGAGCTTGGTACAACAAGCTGAGCACTACTCTCAATGGCCGAGGCTTCAAGAAGTCTGAACTAGATCACACTCTCTTCACACTCACAACTCCCTCAGGTATGGTTGCACTCCTTGTGTATGTTGATGATATCATTATCACAGGAAGTGATAAGGAAGGTATCATAGCAACCAAGGAGTTCCTTAAATCCATGTTTGAGATTAAAGACTTGGGAGAAATGAAATACTTTCTTGGAATTGAGATATGTAGATCCAAGGAAGGTTTATTCATGTCCGAAAGGAAGTATACACTTGATCTTTTGAAAGGTGCAGGTGCTTATGGAGGCAAGACAGCAAGGATGCCTATGGAGGATGGCTACAAAGTCCCACGAGAGGGGGAGATTGAAGATAGCAAACCTTATCAGGATCCTAAACTCTATAGAAAACTAGTTGGTAAATTGATTTACCTTACCATAACTAGACCTGATATTTGTTTTGCTGTGAATCAGGTGAGTCAACACATGCAAGTGCCTAAGGAGCATTACTGGCGCATGGTGGAGAGAATCTTGATGTATCTCAATGGCTCACCTGATCAAGGAGTATGGATGGGTTGCAATGGGAGCACTGAAGTGGTTGGATACTGTGATGCGGATTGGGCCGGTGATAGAGCAGACAGGAGATCAACCACAGGCTATTGCACATTCATTGGAGGCAACTTGGTTACATGGAAGAGTAAGAAGCAGAAGGTGGTCTCTTGCTCAAGCGCAGAAGCTGAGTATAGAGCTATGCTGAAGCTTACCAACGAGCTGGTGTGGATCATAGGCATCTTGAAGCATTTGGAGATTGATCAAGCCACGCCAATGACAATGCATTGTGATAACCAAGCAGCTATCCACATTGCCTCCAACTCAGTGTTCCATGAGAGAACCAAGCACATTGAAGTTGATTGCCACAAGGTGAGGCAGATGATCATCCTAGGAGTCATCTTGCCATGCTACACAAGGAGTGAAGATCAGTTGGCTGATGTGTTCACCAAGGCTGCAAGACAGAAGACAATGGAGTCCATTCACATCAGGTTGGGCCTCATTGATCTTGGGAAGAGAAGGAGCTGATCCCCTTTGGCTGTGAGGTCTTTACTCTTTTTCCCTCATCAAGGTTTTGTCCCAATGGGTTTTCCTTGGTGAGGTTTTTAATGAGGAAGATCTCATGGCTGTCCAAGCTTAGACTTTCACAAAGCTAAGCTTGAGGGGGAGTGTTGAGATGAGTTGAGGCATTTGAGGTAAAGACACAAATGAGTTGAGAACATAAAGAGAGAGCAAGGAGTTAAGAGGAGGAATGAGCTGATAGGGATGGTACGGATGGATAGGCCGTACCATTGGCCGTACAAAGGTAAAAGCGGCCAAGTAACTCTCCGGGTAACTTACATGGACCGAATTGAAGTTACACTTGACCAAAGCCTTATCCGAACGTTGGAGAGGATAAGGGAGGCGCGGCTTGACAGCTAGGACAGGCTGGCAAGAGCTGGAAAGGAAGAGCATCTAGTCTTGGATCAAGAAGATGCTTCAAACGTGTGGAGACTATCATTGGCCGATTCAAACTAAAGCACCAGCTCATCTTTGACTCTACATGCTTTCTTATCCTTATGATTTCGAAACCCTAATGTGTATGGACCTATATAAGTTGTGAGCTCATCATTAATAAGATCAGACAGTTCTAATCACTAAATCTCTCTACACATTTCACAATGATTCTCCATTAGTCTCATAATCTCCCATTCTACCTTAATCTATCTCATATTCTCTTCTAAACTCAGATTATACTTTACATTTCTCAAACTTATAATCAGATCATTGAGAGGATAAGGGGCGCGCGGTGCCAGGCTGGAACAGGCTGGAAAGCTAAAGCACCTTTAGTCCAAGATGCCATAAGCGTGTGATGCATCCTAGTGGTTAATTTGAATCCATTGCCTTGACTCCACACGGTTCAATAGTGCCCATTTCCTCTCTTGTAAACCCTTGTGTTCTTCTTATAAATATGTAACCTCACTCATTAATAAAACCAAGCAAGTTATGAGTCTCTCTTAGTCTTTATTCTTTCAATGGTTCTATGCTAGACTCTTAATCTCATTTCATACTCAAATCTCTTCTAAATCACTTCTAGTCTTTCTTATTTACTCAGATTACTCTACTCAATCCTAAAAGTGATATGGTATCAGAGCCAGGTTCATAGGAAACTTGGTTTCGTTGGGTTCTTTGAAGATTCAAGATTGAAGCTTTAAAGAAACAGTTTGGTGTTCGTGTGTTCTTAAGCAGTTCTGGGTAGTCTTTCTGAGTTCTATTGGTTGTGTGAGGTGTTATTGAAGCTGTGTGGGTAAAAGGTGAAGCTGCTAGTGTTTACTCAAGACAGTTACCTCAAGAGAAAGTTATTGAAGTCTAAAGGGTTCTACATTCAACATGGAGAGTGGGATGAACATGAACATGAAGGTGGTGGTGTGTTTCAAGGGAAACAACTACTTGGTGTGGTCTCGGATGGTGAGAACCACAGTGGGAAGCAAGGGGCTTTGGAAGCACATCACGCCAGGAGAAGCTCCAAAGCTCATCACTCAAGGAGAGGCTGAAGATGAAGCCGCAAGCAAGGCAGAAGAGAATTGGCATCAAGAGGACATGTTGGTGATGTCTGTGCTTCATGCGTCCCTTGAGCCGGCTATTCTGGATGCATACAGCTACTGTGAATCTGCTAAAGAGCTGTGGGATACTTTGAAGAAGGTGTATGGCAACACTTCAAACCTAAGCCGAGTGTTTGAGGGGAAGCAAGCTATCAACAACCTTGTACAAGAAGACATGGAGTTCACTAAGCATCTAGGAAGATTCAGAAGCCTCTGGTCCGAGATGGAGATGCTTAGGCCAAGCACAACGGATGCTGATGAGCTTAATAAGAGGAGAGAGCAAGATAAGGTCTTTGGGCTGCTCCTCACCCTGAACCCGGCGTACAACGTGTTGAAGCTTACATGATCTGAGAGTACTTGGTGGTTATTCAAGAAGAGGAGCAGATCAGTTATGAAGCATAATGAAGGATGAAGAAGCAATCACCAATGCGGCCTCTAGAGTGAGGTGATTGGTACTACAGTCTAAAGCATCCTGTCATGAAGGTTTCAGTAACATGGTGGTGACTCATGAAGAAGAAGCAGCCAAGACTCAGCTTGTATCTATCAAAGAAGATCTGGTAGTCCGAGCACTTGATACACAACAAGAAGGTTGTGAGAAAGGGGGAGAGACCAAGATCTATCTAAAGAAGAGTACAAGAAGTGTTGATGATGAGCAAGAGGAGTGGGTTCTATCTTGCATCATATGAGGGCCATGATCCAGAGTCTTTGTGTCCCTTACATTGTTGGTAAAGCACAAAGACTCACTGGCCAATCCCTAGGCCTTGGAGGCTTTACTCTTTTTCCCTCATCAAGGTTTTGTCCCAAAGGGTTTTCCTTGGTGAGGTTTTTAATGAGGAAGTTCTTCAAGGTTCCAAGCTTGACTTAGGATCAGCTAAAGTCAAGCTTGAGGGGGAGTGTTAACTTGAAGAAAAGAAATGGAGAAGGCAAAGGTGTGGAGTTGAGATGTGGCTTGTACAAAGATAGGGCAAGAGCTATGGAGAATGCCTATCAAGAGTTATGAAGTATCTGAAGGTGTAGAGAAGTGATCTGATGGATGTTCTAAGCAAGGGTAAAGTCTAGGAGAGACTTAGAAGAGTGTTGAGAAGCAAATGGGCGAGTGTGCAAAGATAGGGCGAGGCTGTACGGCCATGTACGGATCAGTACGGACGGTGGGGGATTTCCCCTCTCCACTTCATAATGAAATGTGTTCTTGAATCAGATTCCCTTTAATCTCTCCCTTTCTTATAATCTTAATCTCTCAAAGTCTCTTGTTTCTGATTTAAGTAAACACATAAACACTCCTATAAACCCTCTCTCTAAAATCACCTAAAACAAACTCTAATCTTGTCAGCTTGCTCCAATGGAGCTTATACACACACACAACCTGAGATCTCTGAAAATCTCACATGGTATCAGATCCAGGTTCATCTGAATCTGGTTGAAGCTTCCGCAAACCTCAGAGCTCACTACCATGTCCATTTCAACCAAGAAGAAGCTGTCTGTTCTATCCGGCTGTTCAACACCTCAAGAGGCAGGCGTGTTCATCCTGGAGTCCAGAAGCTGTCTGTTGCTGTTCCTCATCATCCCATGTCGCCCTTGAAGAAAGAAGATCCAAGGAAACAAAGGCAATGGAGCGGATTAGCTACCCTCTCTAACAAAGCCAGTTCCGGGTTCTTGCTATTCAAAGTCCAAGATGAAGCTTCTCAAGAAGAAAGCTTGCTGCTTGTACTGGTGTGGCGTGTAAAACATGGAGAAAGGTGGGAGCTAAGACATGGTGGTTCAAAAGGAAAGGTCCATGGAAGATGGAGGCGTTGGAGTGCACACTAACAACTCAGAATCTGTCCAATGGAATCAAGGATCTATACAAAGGTCCTTGGCTGTAAGAAAGTTCTTTCCTTTTGTATAAAGCTTGAGTATATTGACAGGTTGTGTTGTGGTGTTGTGATTGAAAAAAAAACCTGAGGATGTGTTAAGATTGCTAAATAAATAATTGTTTAGAATCTGTCCCAGGATGCTTATTGAGTTGTGTTTGGTGACTGAGAGTTGTTGCTTGCATACTGGTTCATAATGATTGTCTTTTAGGATGATAGTAGTAATATCTAAACCTGATTGCTTTCATGAAATGAAACCAAGTTTAAATGTGAAGCGTTGAGTGTTGTTGCTGCCTTGTATTGATGCATTGGATTCATGTCTAAGTTGCAGATTAAGGAGCATTAAAATTGCCTAAGTAGCTTGTCTTGAATCTTGAAGGGATCTTGCTTGTGCTTAGAGAGTCTGCTTGCAAAGATTAGAACTTGAAAATGTCTAGTTTAATCTGTTGAATTGCTTAAAGACATTGGTGTTCAAACTTGATGATGCATCAAGGGTTGACCCAATGCACTTGTGTCTTATCTTTGCTGGAGTTTGAGTGATGTTTCAGGTTCACAAGAGGTGTTCTTGTTTCACCATCCATCCGAGTTGAAAGAGGAAGACTTTGCCCATTGTGTGGAGCAATGGAGAGTTGATAAAGAAGTGGTGATGCGCCACTGGTGTGTAGTTTCACTGAAGCTCACTTGCAAGCTTGGACCTATACTCAATCCAAGCTTGAGGAGGGGAGTTTAGTGAGCTATCAGTCGGACCAAGAAGGTCCAGAAGGTCCATTGCAAGCAACTGAAGAAGAAGGAGCCATCCGGGTCTAGGCAGTGGCGTGTCTAGGCAAGAGAGTGTTCAGAGCACTCTTGGCTGTGAGAAGATGAAGACTCTACCAGTGCGGCTTCTAGTGTGAGGTGACTGAAGAGGTAGCTGAAGCTTCCACAAGCACTCCATGAAGATGGCGAGTTCAGAAGGTGTTGCAATGGAGTAATGGTGCAGATCATGAAGCTATCCATCCAAGCTTGTTCCTGTGAGAGTCTCAAGCTTTAGGGGGAGTGTTGAAGCTTACATGATCTGAGAGTACTTGGTGGTTATTCAAGAAGAGGAACAGATCAGTTATGAAGCATAATGAAGGATGAAGAAGCAATCACCAATGCGGCCTCTAAAGTGAGGTGATTGGTACTACAGTCTGAAGCATCCTGTCATGAAGGTTTCAGTAACATGGTGGTGACTCATGAAGAAGAAGAAGCCAAGACTCAGCTTGTATCTATCAAGGAAGATCTGGTAGTCCGAGCACTTGATCACAACAAGAAGGTTGTGAGAAAGGGGGAGAGACCAAGATCTGTCTAAAGAAGAGTACAAGAAGTGTTGATGATGAGCAAGAGGAGTGGGTTCTATCTTGCATCAAATGAGGGCCATGATCCAGAGTCTTTGTGTCCCTTACATTGCTGGTAAGGCACAAAGACTCACTGGCCAATCCCTAGGCCTTGAAGGCTTTACTCTTTTTCCCTCATCAAGGTTTTGTCCCAAATGGTTTTCCTTGGTGAGGTTTTTAATGAGGAAGTTCTTCAAGGTTCCAAGCTTGACTTAGGATCAGCTAAAGTCAAGCTTGAGGGGGAGTGTTGACTTGAAGAAAAGAAATGGAGTGGTGAAGTGTTGAGTTGAGATTGAGTCTTGAGCAAGAATAGGGCAAGACCTCCGGAGATTATCTATGAAGACTTTAGGAGTGTTTGAAGGTGTCCAGAAGTGCTCATATGGCTGTGCAAAGATAAGGCCAAGTCCAGGAGGGACTTAGAAGAGTGTTTGGGAGCAAATGGGCAAGTGTGCATACTTAGGGCGAGGCTGTACGGATGGTACGGACCTGTACGGATCCGTACGGACCGAGACAACCCGGGGATACACAACTTGGCCATTTGAGATGTTTTGAGATTGTGCAAAGTCCGGGACAAGATGTGCAAAGTTAGGGCGTGATCAGAACATGTCATGGAGGCTTTGTGCACACTTAGGGCTGAGTAAAAGGAGTCTGGTCGTGGAGCATCAAAAGGGAATCAAGGAGATCCCTTGTGAAGGCAGGCGGCCAATGAGAGCTGAGATGGAGCTGATTGGCTACTTTGGAGTATGGACAGGCTGGCTGTAGCTGTAAAGTGAAAGACAGCCTTTACCATGAACCTGATCTGAATAAGGGCTGGATACATGGGAGCCTATAAGGAGCCAATGGGAGAACAGCCTTCCCTTTGACCAGTTTGAATAAACCAATCAGATATCAACTAGCTCTCCTCCAATCAAGACAGATCACACAGATTGCAAGACCAACTTTCCATCCTAGCCATCCATTCATTACAAGTTAATATTATCCATTAGATTTAGGTTTCAGATTGCCATGAACCGCAAGTACATGTCTTCAAGGCTTTGATTTGAGCTGAGGTGAGAGCAAGTGATTTGCGGAAGCTACAGCTCAGGTTCTGATGAACCTGGCTCTGATACCATGTGAGATTTATAGAGTTCTCTTCTCTGGTTGTGTTTGTGTGTGTATAAACTCCAATGGAGAAAGATTAGAGCTTACTCTAGGTGATTTAGAAAGAGATTGATAAGAGTGTTTATGAGAGAATAAGAGACTTAGAACCAGAGATTAAGAGACTGAGAGATTAAGAGAATAAGTGTTTAGAGATTAGAGTTTCAGATTCAAGAACTAGTTTTCATTTCCATGAAGTGGAGAGGGGAAATCCCCCTTACTCCCTTAACCTTTACAAATCGCCAACCTTAGGCTTATATATGCCTTTACAAGAGTAAATCATAAACCTAAATCTAATGGCTGATAATACTTGAAGTTTAAATGGATGGTGTAGATGAGCTGGTCTTGTTTGTCATGAGGAGAAGGTGATCTGATTGAAAAGAAGAGGCTGGCGCCTCATTGGCTCATTCAAACTAGGCTGGCTCTTGATTGGTTCTTCTTTGGCTCCTTTGTATCAAGCTTGGAATCAGTCTAGGTTCATAGTCAAGGCTGCCTTTACTTTACAGCCAAGGCCAGCCTGTCTTGAACCTTATCCACGCCCAAAGCTCCTCCAAGGGATCTCCACTTGATTCCCTTTTGATGCCATCTGATCAGAACCTTATCCATTCGCCCAACACCTTTTCTTTATGTCCCAAGCTTTGCAAAACACCATCAGGAGGTGTACGGATCAATCCCTATCCGTACCCTTGCGCCCTAACTTTGCACAAAGCTTAAAACACCCAAATGGTCGAGTCTGCACTTCTAGGGTAGTCCACCGTCCGTACTGATCCGTACATGGCCGTACAGCCTTGCCCTATCTTTGCACACTCGCCCATTTGCTTCTCAACACTCTTCTAAGTCTCTCCTAGACTTTACCCTTGCTTAGAACATCCATCAGATCACTTCTCTACACCTTCAGATACTTCATAACTCTTGATAGGCATTCTCCATAGCTCTTGCCCTATCTTTGTACAAGCCACATCTCAACTCCACACCTTTGCCTTCTCCATTTCTTTTCTTCAAGTTAACACAACGGTCTCATCCAGCACCTACTTAGAGAGGATACTCTACCTGACCTTGAGGATGTGTGTGCGCGGATTCAGAAGGAGCAAGGCTCCATTGGGCTGTTTGGGAAGAAAGGAGACCTTTCCCTTGCAAGTCAAGCAACTCAAGAGGAGGGGAGTGAAGCTCCACAAGCAAACAAGGCTGCGCATGGGAAGTTTGAGGAGAGGAGGTTCAATGGGAATTGTGATCACTGCAAGAAGCATGGCCACAAGAAGAGCAAATGCTGGATACTCCACCCTCATCTCAAGCCGGCTAAGTTCATGAAGGATCGTGAGGCAAGGGCTAATGTCTCGGATGGTACAAGTGGAGCTGGTACAAGCAAAGGAAAGGAGATAGATGGGCGTGAGGCAGGTGATGGGAAGTCTCTTGTAGCCTACACTGGAGCACCAAGCAACCGTGGGAACAATGATCTAGAGTATCTAAGGAGATCCGACCTTGATGCTCTCATTAAGTTGTTCAAGGAGAATTGTAACACCTTTGGGTATTCATTTGGTGCTAGGGTGGTAGAGAACTATAAGAATCTAACTAGAACTGATAGGATGCATGAGAACTTGATAGAAATGGTAAATCAATCTAGGATTGCAAACTTTGCTAGAAATGATCATGCATTCAAACCATCTAGTATCCTTGCGCATATTGCTAGTTCTCATGACATTAAGCCATTAGTGATTGATTCAGGTGCATCTCATCATATGATAAGTGACACTAACTTGATTAAAAACATTGTACCAATGAATGGAAATGTGATGATTGCTAATGGAGATAAGATTCCTATTAGAGGAATAGGAAGTCTTAAACTGTTTGATAAGGAAACTAAAGCTTTTTATATGCCTGAATTTACTTTAAACTTGTTATCTGTTAAGAAATGTGCTACCGATTTGCAATGCAATGTTATATTCAGTCCTAATGATGTGAAGTTTCAGGATATTAAAAGCAGCAAGATGATTGGAAAGGGAGTGACTAAAGGAGAGCTATATTTACTTGAAGATCTCACTCCTGTTTCTAGATATAGCTGCTCGTTTACTTCTGTTTCTGGTTCTAGTTTAAGTAAAAATGCATTGTGGCATGCTAGATTAAGACACCCTCATAATAAGGCTTTAAAACTGATGTTGCCAGGTGTTTCCTTTGAGAATAATGAGTGTGAAGCTTGCATTTTAGGCAAGCATTGTAGAACTGTCTTTACCAAATCTACTACTGTTTATGAGAAGTGTTTTGATCTCATTCATTCTGATGTTTGGACTGCACCTTGCCTGTCTAGAGAAAACCATAAGTATTATGTAACTTTCATTGATGAAAAATCCAAATACACCTGGTTAACCTTAATTCCAACCAAAGATAGGGTACTTGATGCATTTAAAAACTTTCAATCCTATGTGACTAACCATTACAATGCCAAGATAAAGATTTTTAGGTCAGATAATGGAGGAGAGTACACGGGACAAGCATTCAAACTACACCTATCTCAGCATGGAATCCTTCATCAGACAAGCTGTCCCTATACCCCACAACAAAATGGTGTGGCTGAGAGGAAGAACAGGCATTTGATGGAAGTAGCCAGGTCCATGATGTTTCAATCCAACGTGCCTAAGAAGTTTTGGAGTGATGCAGTTGCTACAGCTTGTTATCTCATCAATAGGACACCAACTCTGATTCTTCAAGGACAATCACCATTTGAGGTACTGAATAAGTACAAGCCCTCCCTAGAGCATATGAAGATCTTTGGATGTTTGTGTTTTGTGATGGTGCCTGGAGAGATAAGAAACAAGCTAGAGGCTAAGAGTTCAAAGGCAATGTTTATTGGATATTCATCAAGTCAGAAAGGATACAAGTGCTATGATCCTAACACAAGGAGAGTGTTAGTATCTAGAGAAGTGAAGTTTGTTGAAGAAAAAGGATACTATGAGGAACATATTCAAGATGATTTGAAAGATCTCACTTCTGATAGAGCTGAAACCTTGAGGATTATCCTAGAGGGTCTTGGAATCAACATGAATCAAGGTGGGAGAAGCACTACTCCAGTACCGGATCATCAGACCTCCAATCTTGAGCATGAGGGGGGGAATGAAACAAGAACTCAAAACCGTGAAGACACAAGTAGAGAAGAGAGTTCTGGTTCTCATGATCAAGCTGTGGAATCAAATGATCAACAAGAAGAAGCTGAAGAGAGTCAGCTAAGGGAAGAAGGAGCTGAAGCAAGTCAGCTAAGGGAAGAAGGAGCTGAAGCAAGTCAGCTAGGAGAAGAAAGGTCTGAACCAAGTGTGCTGCCACAAGAAGAAGAACAAAAGATGGCGCAAGAAGGGCCAGTGTTGAGAAGAAGTACAAGGCTGAGAAAGGAACCTTCCAGTTGGGTAAACACAAGAGTGTACTACAATGCCCAAGCTGTGAAGCACCCTACTCAGGCCGTGTGTTCTTTTGCTCAATATCCAGAAGCACATTGTGCATTCATGGTAAACTTAGATGAGAATCACATTCCAAGAAGCTATGAAGAGGCAATGGAGGATAAGGAATGGAAGGAATCAGTAGGAGCTGAGGCAGGAGCTATGATAAAGAATGATACATGGTATGAGAGTGAACTACCAAAAGGGAAGAAGGCAGTATCTAGTAGATGGATCTTCACAATCAAATACAAGGCTGATGGGCAGATTGAGAGGAAGAAGACTAGATTAGTAGCAAGAGGGTTCACTCAAACATATGGAGAGGATTACATTGAGACATTTGCACCAGTAGCCAAGTTACATACCATTAGAATTGTACTAAGCTTGGCGGTTAACCTTGGATGGGGATTGTGGCAAATGGATGTGAAGAATGCATTCTTACAAGGAGAACTTGAGGATGAAGTCTACATGTATCCTCCACCAGGTCTTGAACATCTAGTGAAGAGAGGGAATGTACTGAGGCTAAAGAAGGCTATCTATGGGTTGAAGCAATCACCAAGAGCTTGGTACAACAAGTTGAGCACCACTCTGAACGGCCGAGGTTTTAAGAAGTCAGAATTGGACCATACTCTCTTTACCCTCACTACTCCCTCAGGTATGGTTGCTCTCCTTGTGTATGTGGATGATATCATTATCACAGGGAGTGATAAGGAAGGTATCAAAGCAACCAAGGAGTTTCTAAAGTCTATGTTTGAAATAAAAGACTTGGGAGAAATGAAATACTTTCTTGGAATTGAGATTTGTAGATCCAAGGAAGGGTTGTTCATGTCCCAAAGGAAGTATACACTTGATCTTTTGAAAGGTGCAGGTGCTTATGGAGGCAAGACAGCAAGGATGCCAATGGAGGATGGCTACAAAGTACCAAGAGAGGGGGGAGATTGAAGACAGCAAGCCATTTCATGATCCTAAACTCTATAGAAAACTTGTTGGCAAATTGATCTATCTTACCATCACAAGACCTGATATATGCTTTGCTGTGAATCAGGTGAGTCAACACATGCAGCTTCCCAAGGAACATCATTGGCATATGGTGGAGAGGCTGCTGATGTATCTGAATGGCTCACCGGATCAAGGAGTATGGATGGGGTGCAATGGAAGCACAGAAGTGGTGGGCTATTGTGATGCTGATTGGGCAGGTGATAGAGCTGACAGGAGATCAACAACCGGCTATTGCACATTCATTGGAGGCAACTTGGTGACTTGGAAGAGGAAGAAACAGAAGGTGGTATCATGCTCAAGTGCAGAAGCTGAGTATAGAGCTATGCTGAAGCTTACAAACGAGCTAGTTTGGATCAAGGGCATCTTGAAGCATTTGGAGATAGAACAAGACACTCCAATGACAATGCATTGTGACAACCAGGCCGCCATTCACATAGCCTCCAACTCGGTGTTCCATGAGAGGACAAAACACATTGAGGTTGATTGTCACAAGGTGAGGCAGATGATTGTCTTAGGAGTCATCTTGCCATGTTATACTAGGAGTGAAGATCAGTTGGCTGATGTAATCACCAAGGCTGCAAGGCAAAAGACAATGGAGTCCATTCATATTAGATTGGGCCTCATTGATCTTGGGAAGAGAAGCAGCTGATCCCCTTAGTCATGAGATCTTTACTCTTTTTCCCTCATTAAGGTTTTGTCCCAATGAGTTTTCCTTAGTGAGGTTTTTAATGAGGAAGATCTCATGGCTGTCCAAGCTTAGACTTTCACAAAGCTAAGCTTGAGGGGGAGTGTTGAGATGAGTTGAAGATATGAGCATGAAGAGATAAGAAGTGGAAGAGAAGAGGAGGAAGAGAATGAGGGGACTTTTCAATTCAAAAAAAAAAAAAAAAAGAATGAGGGGACTTTGGGCAAGCATGGTACAGACGTCCATACAAGGCCGTACATGGCCGTACCGTCCGTACCAAATGTCTCGACCAAAAGTTACCTAACCTCGACCAAGTGAAACGGTAACAAGAAGATGTTACCTTGAGGGCTTAGTGGAGAGGATCAGATCATTGAGAGGATAAGGGGCGCGCGGTGCCAGGCTGGAACAGGCTGGAAAGCTAAAGCACCTTTAGTCCAAGATGCCATAAGAGTGTGATGCATCCTAGTGGTTAATTTGAATCCATTGCCTTGACTCCACACGGTTCAATAGTGCCCATTTCCTCTCTTGTAAACCCTTGTGTTCTTCTTATAAATATGTAACCTCACTCATTAATAAAACCAAGCAAGTTATGAGTCTCTCTTAGTCTTTATTCTTTCAATGGTTCTATGCTAGACTCTTAATCTCATTTTATACTCAAATCTCTTCTAAATCACTTCTAGTCTTTCTTATTTACTCAGATTACTCTACTCAATCCTAAAAGTGATACCCTGCTCCCTTTGGATTTGCGCACACACATCCTCAAGGTCCGGAAGCTTGTCTGCCCTTAACATGTGCTGGATGAGTTGAGTGTAGGCCGGGTTCAGCGTGAGGAGAAGCCCAAATACCTTATCTTGCTCGCGCCTCTCATTCAACTGATCAGGATCAGTTGTGCTCGGCCTCAGCATGTCCAGCTCTGACCATAAGGACCTGAACCTCCCCAAGTGCTTAGTGAACTCCATATCCTCTTGCACTAGACGGTTGATAGCTTGCTTTACTTCAAACACACGGCTGAGGTTGGAAGTGTTACCATACACCTTCTTCAGCGTGTCCCACAGCTCTTTGGCTGATTTACAGTAGCTGTAGGCATCCAAGATAGTTGGATCCAAGGATGCGTGTAGAACCGTCATCACCAGCATGTCTTCTTGTTGCCATTTCTCTACAGCCGCTTCAATGGAGACCTCTTGTTGATCTCCTCCCTGAGTAATGAGTTTCGGAGCCTCCCCTGTTGTGATGTGCCCCCACAAACCCTTACTTCCCACCGCAGTCTTCACCATCCGAGACCACACAAGGTAGTTGCTACCTTTGAAAGTAACCGCTACCTTCATCCTCATGTTCATCCCATGTTCCATCTTTACTCAGCTTGACTTGAACAGCTTGAATCTGATGAAATCTTGAGTCTTGAATCACGTACACACACCGAACGTAGCACAGCTTCAACTAGAACGTATCACAGCTTCAACACCTTCAAAGCTACTCGCATGTAGCTTTAAAGCCTTCAGTTTGTAACTCTCTAAAGATCAACCCCAGATCCTAATGAACCTGGCTCTGATACCATATAATATTTAGAGATCCTTAGAGTGATTAGAATATAAGTGAGAGTTTAAGTAGAGATTAGAAGAGATTGTGAACGATTAAGAGACTTGAGAGCTGATTAGTGTCTAAGAGAGAATCATTGTGACTTAAGAGATTAGAGAGACTCAGAACTGCGTGATCTTATTGCTGAGTGAGGTTACATATTTATAAGAGAGACATAAGGGTTTACAAGAGAAGAAAGGAGCACTATTGAAGCATGTGGAGTCAAGGGTCGCTTTTGAATGGACGGATGGGAAGCCTTACATGCTTTGGCTCTTTACAGCCTGTCACAGCCTGTCTTGCTCTTCCCGTATCCACTCAACGGTCTGATCCTCTCCACTAAGCCCTCAAGGTAACATCTGCTTGTTACCGTTTCACTTGGTCAAGGTTAGGTAACCTTTGGTCGAGACATTTGGTACGGACGGTACGGCCATGTACGGCCTTGTACGGACGTCCGTACCATGCTTGCCCAAAGTCCCCTAATTCTCTTCCTCCTCTTCTCTTCCACTTCTTATCTCTTCATGTTCATATCTTCAACTCATCTCAACACTTTCTTCACCCGGTTCATCATGAAAGCTGTCAAGATGATGGCGCCTAGAAGACTTGAAGAAAGGAGGAGTCTTTGAGTTGGAGAAACAAGAAGGTGGCCATGAACTGAAGGAGTAGGAGGTGGGTGACTATCCAGACTCTCAGATTCAACAAAAGCCATGGCCAGTCCCTAATGAGATCCTAGGATGATGCTCTGGAACAGATGGGATAATCCTTGCAGAAACGAATCAAAAGACTCAAGCTTCTCAAGGTATGTGGATCGAATGGTGACACAAGAGGCTGCGGAAAGGCTTCTTGATACTCCTAGGCTTAGATCGGATATGACACACCTCTCTAAAGCCCTTGGGCGTTGGATATTACACACCAACAGACTGGATATTACACACCAAACACACTTCAACTCGCCAAAGACAAGAGAGAAGAGAGAAAAAGATTTTTGATAAAAGATTGCTTAATGATCATGGGGGGTCACGACCAGAATATAAAGAGAGGCCCTTGTACATGCACAAGGTCTCGAAAATAGAAATAAAAATAAAGGGAACAGGCTCCCTTGGAAACTAAACAAAGACCAAGTTTTCGAAATTATTCAAAACATAAAACATATGATAAAAATAACATAAGATAGATAATGTGGTTGGTCCGGGATCATCATCAAGGAGATGTGAAAGTAAACTTGTGGCCTCGTTAAAAACCTTCCTTTGGAAAACCCAGTGGGACAAAACCAAAGGTTAGGAAAAGAGCACACACAAGCTACTTGCCTAGATGATGATCAGCTTGAAGGTGGAGTAGCTTGAATTGTGGTGAGTGTGTCTTGGTTGATCAAGCTGCAACCAAGACAATCTTCTTGCTTCCTTGACATCTTGAGTATTCCTCCATCAGCTTCATTGAGTTTCTTTGATCTGGAACAAGTGTTGGGACCTTCAGGAATGGCTAGGGCATCTTCATCTACAAGCTGGTCCATGATCACATTTTCTTTATTGGTAAGCTGGTCTAGAATCATATCATTCCCTCCCTCTTGAAAAAGATTTGTCCTCAAATCTGTTTTACCTGCAGTAAGAGGGACCAAGTCAGTAACCTTAAAGTTTAAAATCAGATTATACTCACCTTGCAAGCCTCTTTGATAGGCATTGTTGCTGATTGGTTCTGTAATGGAGAAGGGACTGATCTGTTGGGTTCTCCATACTCCTGATGCATACCTAAAACCTGATTTAAACTCATTGAAACACAACAAGTTAGCAAATGAAAATTTATCAAAGAGTAAGAGTCTTATCCCAAATCGGTTTTTGCTCAGTTTTGGATTGTAGGCTGCATCTGGGGGAGCTTCTTTAATGAGGATAAAACCAGGGACATGTTGCTTCTTGTTCAGATCAGGTGGCTTGAACCGATTGTCTTCCTCATGCTTGTTCTTTCTCCTTGATTGCTTCCAAGCTTCCTTATAATCTGCACATGGCTCTTTTGACAAAAACAAGTGCATCATATCTGTGTAATCAATAAAATAATTCTTGAAAACATAATTACTTACCCTTGCATACTCACCTGGTCGCCATAGATAGGATTGAGATTTTATAAACTTAGAAAAATTCAAATAAAGCACACAGAGGATCACCTGACTGGTAGAACCCATAACTCTTTCACCTGAGAAGCTTTGGACATGATTCCAGTTCGACGTGAGACCCTGATGAGTTAGGTTTCCACTACAGTTGGTTTCGTTGCTTAATTCCTGGTGGTTGTTGAGATATGATCCTCGGACTGATCCTATGTCAAGTCTGGCGGCTAGACAGCTTCCAAGGTTTTCTTGTTGCATCCCCAATTTAGCCAAGAATTCATCACTGGTACTCTGATTATTATAGCTCCTCTTTTTGAAAAGTGTAGACCTCAAAATAGTTTGACCTTGGATTGGTTGCTTTGGAGTTTGTTGTAAGCTATGTTGATCTGGTGGTTTCTCCTTGATTTGAGAAGAAAATATGAGTTCTTCTCCTGATCCAGGAATCACTTCACCATTCTCTCCAGTGAATCCTCCATCTCCACTCATGGTTTGATAGTCTCTGTAATGGTGCTGAAGCTGCTGCATATCAGGTGGTTTCCATATCTTGATATGGCCAAGAAGCAAGGAGTTTTGATCAGCTTCCAACTCATTATTACCCAAGATGATTCTAGAACGGACAGAGTGCTCTCCAAGGAAGATAAATATGCTGACATACGCTCCAGGTCTCCACAGGTAGGTCTGTAATCTTCCAACCCAATCAGACATAGACATCTCTCGGAATGAATTCAAACCGATATGTTTTGCCAATCTAGTAATATCTTGATGATCAGGTGGCCATTTGCTGCGCTTTCTGGTTTGCTGGAACCAGGACAGAGTGGGTAACCTTTTCCAATTGGTTTCGTAGTGAAACTCCTGTTGAGCTGAGGCGTGCAACACCTTATCTTCAGAGGTTGAGAAATTAACAAAATCAAATGTTGCTGCAGCTGATTCCTTTTCAATTAGTTGGTTCTTTTTCCTGAGACTACACAGCTTTCCTCCAGGCTCAAATACAACATGCTTCATGCCCATTTCGTGTCTTGAAAGCTCCACTGCTCTGGTCTTGTTCCAAACAAAAGGACTGATGAGAAAAGTACTCAAGAAAGTCCTTTGAAAATCAGATGGATCAAAGACAATCAGCTTATTCATTCCATGATCTTCTTGTGGTTTAGTGGGTGCCTCCTCTTCTATCACCTTCTGTATGATAGGAACCATGACCTCTTGAACTGGTTTCTTTTCTTTTTGAATGACAGGAGCAGATACATTGGCCTGATCTTCTTGGATAGGTGCAGCTAAGTCTGGTTCTGCAGCTTTAAGTTCTGAGACAGTAGAAACTGATTCTTGATGCTTTATGAGCTTCTTCTGCTTGTCTAAATGCTTGATGATGTTAATAATCTCCTTGTCAATGCTACTGATTTTTTTCTCATAATCAGCCATCTTGGTTTCTTCTTTTCTTGTTCTTTTCTGCCTTTGATTCTTGGATGAATGTAGCTCATGGCGAAAAGATTCAAGTTTGGAGTCCATCATCTTCTCCATTCTCGTAGTCATTGCTTCAAGTATAAACCTTTCATCCTTAGTAAGTTTTCCTTTCTGATCACCTGCCATGGTACCTGAAACAGAAAACAACACACAGCAGTAACAAGTTCTAAAGAAAACAAACAATCAACTTGTAACAGAGACAGATACAAATTGAAATTCAATTCTAAATAAAACAAGTTGATAATCAGAACAGGTTGATAATCAGAAACAAATAACCACAAGAAAAGAAACGATCAATTTTGAACCAAACATAAACTGATCAAACGACAAAAATCAAACCTTTAACTTCTCTGATCAATTTCGAACTCAACCAAAGACAAGAACAGATCGATTTCTCAATAATTATCAGATTCAATTCAACAAAACAAATCTGAAACTTCTTCAACAAGGATCCGAAGAGTCTAATACCAGGAATAAGATCAAACAACCCTATTTCGATAGATTTCTTCACAAGAAATATAGATCAACACGAAATCAAAGAGTATATGAAAAGACTTCAACAGATTTATGATCAAAACACTCAGATTTATCAGATTTCAACAATAGAAACACAGATCGATCAAAATCACAACAGAATATGAAGAGATCAAATCGACAACAGATAGAAATCAAAACACTTCCCTTCCAGAATTGCTCTGATACCACATAATGAGATCCTAGGATGATGCTCTGGAACAGATGGGATAATCCTTGCAGAAACGAATCAAAAGACTCAAGCTTCTCAAGGTATGTGGATCGAATGGTGACACAAGAGGCTGCGGAGAGGCTTCTTGATACTCCTAGGCTTAGATCGGATATGACACACCTCTCTAAAGCCCTTGGGCGTTGGATATTACACACCAACAGACTGGATATTACACACCAGACACACTTCAACTCGCCAAAGACAAGAGAGAAGAGAGAAAGGTTTTTGATAAAAGATTGCTTAATGATCATGGGGGGTCACGACCAGAATATAAAGAGAGGCCCTTGTACATGCACAAGGTCTCGAAAATAGAAATAAAAATAAAGGGAACAGGCTCCCTTGGAAACTAAACAAAGACCAAGTTTTCGAAATTATTCAAAACATAAAACATATGATAAAAATAACATAAGATAGATAATGTGGTTGGTCCGGGATCATCATCTAGGAGATGTGAAAGTAAACTTGTGGCCTCGTTAAAAACCTTCCTTTGGAAAACCCAGTGGGACAAAACCAAAGGTTAGGAAAAGAGCACACACAAGCTACTTGCCTACATGATGATCAGCTTGAAGGTGGAGTAGCTTGAATTGTGGTGAGTGTGTCTTGGTTGATCAAGCTGCAACCAAGACAATCTTCTTGCTTCCTTGACATCTTGAGTATTCCTCCATCAGCTTCATTGAGTTTCTTTAATCTGGAACAAGTGTTGGGACCTTCAGGAATGGCTAGGGCATCTTCATCTACAAGCTGGTCCATGATCACATTTTCTTTATTGGTAAGCTGGTCTAGAATCATATCAGTCCCCTTGGAGGTTTAAGGAACCAACCTGGTGTTGAGAAGAGTTGAGTATACAAGTGTGAAGTACAAAGGGGTTAAGACTGAAGAGAGTACGTTAAGCATTGGTGTGATGGGAGAGGTTCACATTGGCCTGACCATACAAGGCCGTACAAGGCCGTACGGTCCGTACACATTTAGACAAGTGAAACCTTGACCGCGGTTACAAGGAGTTACCCGAGTAACTTATGGGAAGAGAAGGGGCTTTGGCTGATGAATAAGACCGTTGGAGGATAAGAGAGGCGCGGCTTTACAGGCTGGCACAGCTGGAAAGGCAAGAGCATCTTTGTCCAAGATCCTAGATGCTCCAAGCATGTGGGAACGCTGATTGGCCGAGTTAAAGAGAGCTTATCCTAACCTTGTTGACTTCACATGCTTAGCTCTCCTTTATGATTTCGAAAACCCTACTGATCTCTCACTATATATTGCAACTCTTGTCATTAATAATAAATATACAGTTCTGAGTTTCTCTTTCTCTTATCATACTCTCTCAATCATGATTCTACACTAAACTCTTCATAATCTCTCATAATCTACTCAAGTTCTATCTTAATCATTTCATTCTTAGATTCTCATATGGTATCAGAGCCAGGTTACTCATTTCCTGGTTTCTAAATCTCTAGAGTCTCCATCTTCATTCCTAAACCATCTCTACTCACGGTCACACTCATGGAAGACAAGAACAAGACTTTGACGGTTCCGGTTACGTTGAAAGGAGGTGGGAACTACTTGCTGCGGTCTCGCCTGGTGAAAGCTGCAGTTGGGAGCAAGGGTTTGTGGAATCACATCTCAGATGGAACTCCAAAGCCAGTTGCTACGGAGGGAGAAGGCGGTCAAGAGCTGATGGTAGCGGACCAAGAGAAGTAGGATCAAGACGACTTGAAGGTGTTGACAGTTCTTCATGGGTCGCTTGAAGCTTCAATCTTGGAGGCCTACAGCTACTGTGAGACTCCAAAAGACCTGTGGGATACTCTTCAAAAGGTCTATGGGAACACATCCAATCTGAGTCGGGTGTTTGAGTTGAAGAGATCAATCAACACACTTGCGCAAGAAGAGGTTGAGTAAAGCATTTGGGAAAGTTCAGAGCCTTATGGTCTGAACTAGAAATGCTGAGACCCAACACCACTGATCATGACACTCTTATGGAGAGGAGGGCTCAAGATCAAGTGTTTGGGCTGTTGCTGACATTGAACCCTATCTTTAAGGATCTGATCAAACACATACTGAGGTCTCCAAAGCTACCATCACTTGAAGATGTGTGCGCTCAGATACAGAAAGAAGAAGGGTCTGTGGGGCTGTTTGGAGGAAAGGGGGAGCTCACCTTAGCTAACCATGCGGATGGAGCTCAAGAAAACAAAGCGGCATACAAGAGTGAGGAGAGGAAGTTTGGGGACAACTGTGATCATTGCAAGAAGCTAGGTCACAAAAGGAGCCAGTGCTGGATCCTACATCCTCATCTCAAGCCAGCTAAGTTCATGAAGGATAGAGAGGCAAGGGCGCACCTATCTAATGAAGGAGGAGAAGCTAGCTCATCCGGGGCTGGCTCAGCAATGCGTGAGGGTGAGGGGAGAGCCTTAACTACTCAGCACACACCCTTGAGGAGCACTGAAGGCGAGTTGATCCAGAGATCAGACATAGACGCCCTCATCAAAGCTCTGTTGAGATGAGAGAATAAAGAGTTGATATATTGAGAGAGGAAGAGATTTGGAGCAGACAGTAACTTTGGAGTTTTACTGTGGTAACTTTAGTTTAACAACAGTAACTACTTGGGGAAGTTATCTGATGGGATGAGAAGGTAACTTAGTGAAGAGAAGAGATGAGATTCGACCAGAAAGGATAAGGAAGGATAAGGGAGCACTTTGACAGCCTGTATGATGCTGGAAAGGAGAGGATGCTTTTACACTAGTGCAAGCATGTGAGAAAGCACAGCCAAGTGATTCAAAAGGAGTTCCAGCCTGTCATTTGACTACACATGCTTATACATTTCGAATTTCCTTGTTGCTCTCTCTATTAATACTTGTAAACCTCATCAGTTATTAATTAATGGAGTTTTGAGTCTCTCTCTCTCTTGTTCTTAATCTCCAATCTCTTTAAGTCTCAGATTAAACTTAATCACTCTTTAAATCACAAAATCTAATATGGTATCAGAGCCAGGTTCCTTTAAAAGGAAAGAGTGATTTCGTTTTTCTAAATTTTCTTGAGTGTTCTTGAGTGTTCTTGAGAGTTCTTGAGATTTTTCAAGAGATAGATCCTTTAAAAGTCAAGTTTGTGTCTGTTGGTGTTTCTTTTGGAGAGTCAGCTTCAAGGGAGTCTCTTTAGGCGTTTGACAGGGTCAGAAGAGGGGTCTAGCTTGTGGTTAAGCTTGGCCTGTGAGTTTAGAAGCATTTGAGGGAAGATCTAGGCTAAAGAAAATGGAGCTTCTTCAATCTGGTACAACAAGGCGTGAAGAGAAGAAAGAGAGAGGGAATGAGTGGGGTGGTTCTCACAAATGAAAACAACTCTGAAAAGGTGTGGAGTTTGGAGAAACCATGAGAAGGAAGAGTCTTTGAAGGGGAAAGCTGCTGAGAAAGATCAGACAGCAAGGGAAACAAGTGGAAATTGCTTTAGTCTTGAAGTAAGTACACTGCTTGAGAAGATTGAAGATGTTTATGAGAACAAGATCAGTCTTAGGAGAGTGTATGAAGTCAAGAAGGTGATTAGTGAAGTTAAACCAGGAAGAGAAGGGTTCAATAACCATGTGAGGAAGCTACAACATTTGTGGGTTGAACTACAAGGGTTGAGATCCCATGTGGATGGGGATACTACACAAGAGCAAGCGACGGTCTTGAAGCTCTTGGCGAGCATGGAGTCATCATATGGGTGGCTGGTGGAGATGGTTCTAAGAGGGGAACAGCTTCCGGAAATGGAAGAGATCTGTGTGCTTATAAGAAGGGCGTATGAGATAATGAGAGATGATGAGAGGCTAACCATGAGTAGGAGTGAGAGCTCATGGAAGCCAACTGGGAGTAGGAGTGAGAGCTTCCAGAAGCTAACCATGATTAGGAGTGAGAGCTCATGGAGGCTAACCGGGAGTAGGAGTGAGGGCTTCCGGAAGAAGAGGAGGTGCAGAATGCTATCCAAAGCTTCTATCAACATAGGAAAGGCTAGGAAGAGAGTTGTGGGAGAGTGTTCTTACTCAGCCTACATGGGGGAATCAGTAGAAAACAGTGGGGTGTTAAAAGAGCAGGAGAAAGGGAGTGGAGCTGATGATCGCATCACCAGGAAGGAATGGAGAGTGTTCATGGAACAAGTACAAGCCTTAGCAGCAAGCAGGAAGCATGCTATACAATCCAGAGCTTCTAAACCCATTGTGATTGATTCTGGAGCAAGTCATCACATGATCAGTGATAGGAGGCTTATAAGTGAGATCAAGGCTGCAACAGGGAGTGTTATGATAGCTAATGGTGCCATGATCCCAATAGAAGGAGTGGGAAAGCTAAAACTGTTTGAGAAGGACACGGCTGCCTTCTACATGCCTCAGTCCACTTCAAATCTATTATCTGTGAAGAAAGCTACCATTGATCTTGATTGTCAAGTAGTATTCAGACCTGATGAAGTTGAGTTTCAAGATTTGAAGACTGGGAGAGTTATTGGCAGAGGAGACAGCAAGAATCAGCTATATCACCTCGACTTGGCTAAGACCTCTAATCCCTTTGATTCTATTTGCTTGAGTAGTACTGCTGAGAAGATTGATAGTATTACTTGGCATGCTAGATTAGGACATCTTCATGCTCGTGCCATTGAATTGATAATCCCTAATATGTCATTCAATCACTTGAATTGTGAAGCATGCATATTAGGAAAGCATTGTAGGACTGTTTTCCCAACATCTGAGACTACTTATGAGCATTGCTTTGATCTAGTTCACTCGGATGTGTGGACCGCTCCATGCATGTCTAGAGACAGCCATAAATACTTTGTGACATTCATTGATGAGAAGTCTAAGTATACATGGCTCACATTGCTTCCATCTAAAGATAGGGTGCTAGAAGCTTTTGTGAACTTCCAAGCATATGTATCTAATCAATACAATGCCACTGTGAAGGTACTGAGATCAGACAACGGAGGTGAATATATCAGCAATGCCTCCAAGAGTCATCTAGCCAAGCATGGGATTGTGCATCAGACCAGTTGTCCCTACACACCACAGCAGAATGGTGTAGCTGAGAGGAAGAATAGGCACTTGATGGAGGTTGCTAGGTCGATGATGTTTCATGCAAATGTCCCAAAACGTTTTTGGGGGGATGCTGTACAGACTGCTTGCTATCTCATCAACCGGGTCCCAACCAAGATACTGAAGAATCTGTCTCCATTTGAGGTGCTGAATAAGAGCAAGCCTTTTACTGATCACCTAAGAGTATTTGGGTGTGTATGCTATGTCATGACTCCAGGAGAACAGAGAAACAAGCTGGAGGCAAAGAGTACTAAGGCTATGTTCATTGGATACTCTATCACTCAGAAGGGATACAAGTGCTATGATCCTGAAGCAAGGAGAGTGATGGTATCTAGAGAAGTGAAGTTTATTGAATCAAAAGGGTATTATGAAGAAAAGGAGTGGGAAAATCTGAAGGATTTGTCTCAAACTCCATCTGATAGAGCAACAACACTGAGGGTGCTGTTGGAGAAGCTAGGGATAGGGTTATCCCAGGATCAGGAATCTGGAAGAAGAGAGTCTTCCAATCCGACTAGTGAAGCTGAAAGAGAAACTCCTCTTGATCATGAGAGGGGGAATGGAACTGAATCTCATGAGCAAGTGCAAAATCAAGAAGATTCAGGCCAGCATAATCAAGAGGTGACACAGGAAGTAGAGACTGGTGCTCAGTCTACTGGAGATGGGCAAAGAGAGTCTACTGGCTCAGATGAGAGTGGAGAGTGGGAAGGAGATCCCAATGGGTCAAATGAGAGTGGTGCTCAATCAAGTGAAGATGAGCAAGAGCCACAAGAAGAACAAGTTCAGGAGCTAAGGAGGAGCACAAGGGTGAAGAGAGATGCTTCCAACTGGGTAAACACGAGAGTGTACTACAATGCCCAGGCTGTGGAGCATCCTTCTCAAGCTATGTGTTCCTTTGCAGAGTTTCCGGACGAGCATACAGCCTTCACAGTAAGCTTGGATGAGAGCTATATTCCAAGGACATATGAAGAAGCTATGGCTTTAAAGGAGTGGAGAGATTCAGTTGCTGATGAGTCCGGAGCCATGATTAAGAATGAAACGTGGTATGAGAGTGAGCTGCCTAAAGGGAAGAAGGCAGTGACTAGTAAATGGGTGTTCACAATCAAGTTTCATCCTGATGGAAGAATAGAGAGGCGCAAGTCTAGGTTGGTGGCAAGAGGATTTACTCAGACATATGGTGAGGACTATGTTGAGACCTTTGCTCCTGTGGCTAAACTTCATACTATCAGGATTGTATTATCTTTACCTGTGAATCTTGAGTGGGATTTGTGGCAAACGGATGTGAAGAATGCATTTCTTCAAGGAGAGTTGGAAGATGAAGTATACATGCATCCACCACCAGGTCTTGAACATCTAGTAAAGAAGGGTAATGTGTTGAGGTTGAGGAAAGATATCTATGGTCTCAAGCAGTCTCCAAGGGCATGGTACAACAAGTTGAGTACTACACTGAATGGGAGAGGGTTCAGAAAGTCAGAATTGGATCACACTCTCTTTACCCTAACCACCTCATCTAGTATCGTGGTGTTGCTTGTGTATGTGGATGATATCATCATCACAGGCAGTGATAAGGAAGGTATTAAGGCTACAAAGGAGTATCTCAAGGCAAGCTTTGAAATTAAAGACTTGGGGGAAATGAAGTATTTTCTTGGGATTGAGATATGCAGATCAAAGGAAGGATTGTTTATGTCCCAAAGGAAGTATGTGATTGATCTCTTGAAGGGAGCAGATGCCTATGGAGGAAAGACAGCCAAGATGCCAATGGAGGATGGTTACAAGGTTCCACGTGAGGGGGAGATTGAGGATAGCAATCCGTTCCATGATCCTAAGCTATATAGGAAGCTAGTGGGGAAGTTGATTTATCTTACCATTACTAGACCTGATGTGTGTTTTGCGGTGAATCAAGTCAGTCAACACATGCAAGTTCCTAAGGAGCACCATTGGCGGATGGTGGAAAGGATCTTGATGTATCTGAATGGAACTACTGGTCTTGGAGTATGGATGGGATGTAACAAGAGTACTGAGGTTGTAGGCTACTGTGATGCAGATTGGGCTGGAGACCGAGCAGACAGAAGATCAACCACAGGATATTGTACATTCATTGGTGGTAACTTGGTCACTTGGAAGAGTAAGAAGCAGAAGGTAGTGTCCTGTTCCAGTGCTGAGGCCGAGTATAGAGCAATGCTGAAGCTTACAAATGAGCTAGTGTGGATAAAAGGGATTTTGAAGCATCTGGAGATTATTCAAGCAACGCCAATGACAATGCATTGTGATAATCAAGCAGCTATCCACATTGCATCTAATTCTGTGTTCCATGAGAGAACAAAGCACATTGAGGTTGATTGTCACAAGGTGAGGCAGATGATGATTCTTGGGGTGATTCTACCTTGTTATACTCGGAGTGAGGATCAGTTAGCAGATGTGTTCACAAAGGCACCAAGGCAAAAGACAATGGACTCCATACACATCAGGTCTATACACTCTCCTGATCATGTGATCTCTACTCTTTCCTCATTAAGGTTTTGTCCCAATGGGTTTTCCTTAATGAGGTTTTAATGAGGGAGATCTCATGGTACTTCCAAGCTTGACTTGTTACACATGGTCAAGCTTGAGGGGGAGTGTTGAGATGAGAGAATAAAGAGTTGATATATTGAGAGAGGAAGAGATTTGGAGCAGACAGTAACTTTGGAGTTTTACTGTGGTAACTTTAGTTTAACCACAGTAACTACTTGGGGAAGTTATCTGATGGGATGAGAAGGTAACTTAGTGAAGAGAAGAGATGAGATTCGACCAGAAAGGATAAGGAAGGATAAGGGAGCACTTTGACAGCCTGTATGATGCTGGAAAGGAGAGGATGCTTTTACACTAGTGCAAGCATGTGAGAAAGCACAGCCAAGTGATTCAAAAGGAGTTCCAGCCTGTCATTTGACTACACATGCTTATACATTTCGAATTTCCTTGTTGCTCTCTCTATTAATACTTGTAAACCTCATCAGTTATTAATTAATGGAGTTTTGAGTCTCTCTCTCTCTCTTGTTCTTAATCTCCAATCTCTTTAAGTCTCAGATTAAACTTAATCACTCTTTAAATCACAAAATCTAATAAGCTCTCAAGGAGAATGGTAACTGTATTGGAAATAACCCTTGTTACTCTCTTGCTGCATCATACCTAGATAGGACTTGTGCTCATCTCAGTAGTGATCCTGAATTCAAGTTAAGTGGTGCATCTAGATTAGATAACCTGAGACAACCTAGTACCTTTGCTGCGCATAATGTAATAAAACCACTGATTGTAGATTCAGGTGCTTCCCATCACATGATTAGTGATAATAGCTTGATTAAAGACATAGAACCTGCTCAGGGTCATGTAATGATTGCTAATGGTGATAGGATTGCAATAACAGGAATAGGAAATCTAAAACTGTTTAATAAAGAGTCTAGAGCTCTTTATATGCCTGAATTCACATCAAACTTGTTATCTGTTAAGAAATGCACTACTGATTTACATTGCAATGTTATATTCAGTCCTAATGATGTGAAGTTTCAGGATATTGAGACAAGTAAGATGATTGGCAAAGGAGTGACAAAGGGAGAACTCTATATGCTAGAAGACTTAGCTCCTATTTCCAGTTCAATTTACTCGTTTAGTTCTAGTTCAAGTATCAATAATGATGCATTATGGCATGCTAGATTAGGTCATCCACATGTTAGAGCCTTAAGCTTAATGTTACCAGGTGTCATGTTTAAAAATAATGATTGTGAGGCATGTATTTTGGGAAAACATTGTAAGACTGTCTTTAAGAAATCAAGTACTATCTATGAGAAGTGTTTTGACCTTGTACATTCTGATGTATGGACTGCTCCTTGCTTATCTAGAGAAAACTATAAGTACTTTGTCACATTCATTGATGAAAAATCTAAATACACCTGGATAACACTTATAAAGACTAAGGATAGAGTTCTTGAAGCATTTAAGAATTTTCAGACTTATGTAACTAACTAGTACAATGCTAAGCTTAAGATTTTCAGATCAGATAATGGTGGAGAATACACAAGTCATGCCTTCAAGCAACATCTGGCTCTACATGGGATTCTACATCAAACAAGCTGTCCTTATACTCCACAACAGAATGGGGTTGCGGAGAGAAAGAATAGACACCTAATGGAAGTAGCTAGATCCATGATGTTCCAAACCAATGCACCTAAGAGATTTTGGAGTGATGCTGTACAAGCTGCGTGCTATTTGATCAACCGGGTGCCTACAAGAATCTTGGAAGATCAGTCACCGTTTGAAGTATTGAACAAGACCAAGCCATCTCTAAGTCATCTTAAAGTGTTTGGGTGTTTGTGTTATGTACTTGTCCCCGGGGAGATGAGAAACAAGTTGGAACCGAGGAGTACTAAAGCAATGTTTGTGGGATACTCAACTACTCAAAAGGGGTATAAATGCTTTGATCCAGAATCAAGAAGAGTTCTGGTATCAAGAGATGTCAAGTTCATTGAAACAAGAGGATACTATGAAGAAAGGAGTTGGGAAGATCTGAAGGATCTAGCTCAAACATCTGATAAGGCTACAAGCCTTAGGATGATCTTAGAGGGTCTTGGGATTAATCTAACCCAGGATCCAAAGGCGCAAGAGACGCCTACTAGGAATGAAGCTGAAGACACATCCCACATTGATCATGAGGGGGAAGAAAAGTCTGAGGCGGTACATGAAGAAGGAAGAGACTCAGCTAGTCATGATCAAAGTGGGATCAATGATGAAGAGTCAAGTGAAGTAAGGGATCAAAGTGGAGGTACACCACTTGTACCTGAAGAAGAGGAAGAAGAAATGCAACTAGAAGTGGAGAACATGACTAGTGCTCCAGTTGTGGAGAGTGTGCATGCGCCGGTGAGGAGGAGTACAAGAGTAAGGAAAGATCCATCTAACTGGGCAAACACCAGAGTCGACTACAATGCACAAGCAGTAGCTCATCCAAGTCAGGCAGTGTGCTCTTTTGCTGAGTTTCCAAGGGATCATTGTGCATTCATAAAAGTCTGGATGAGAGCTACATACCAAGAACGTATGAGGAGGCTATAAAGGATGAAGACTGGAGGAACTCAGTTGCGGATGAGTCTGATGCTATGATCAAGAATGGGACTTGGTATGAGAGTGAGCTGCCTAAAGGGAAGAGAGCAGTGTCATGTAAATGGATATTTACAATCAAGTATAGACCAGATGGGACAGTTGATAGGAAGAAGACCAGGCTTGTGGCTAGAGGGTTTACACAGACATATGGAGAGGACTACATAGACACATTTGCTCCAGTGGCTAAGCTTCACACCATCCGAATCATCTTATCAATTGCTACCAACCTTGAATGGGGATTGTGGCAAATGGATGTGAAGAATGCATTTCTACAAGGGGAACTTGAAGATGAAGTGTATATGCAGCCTCCTCCGGGTCTTTAGAGTCTTGTGAAGCCAGGGAATGTCCTAAGGTTGAAGAAGGCTATCTATGGATTGAAGCAATCACCTAGAGCCTGGTATCACAAGCTGAGTACTACACTGAATGGAAAAGGCTTCAGGAAGTCTGAACTAGACCATACTTTGTTTACTCTAAACACAACCTCAGGTATCATCTGTCTATTGGTCTATGTTGATGACATTATCATTACTGGTAGTGATAAGGTTGGAATACAAGAAACCAAAGACTATCTCAAATCTGTGTTTGAAATAAAAGATCTTGGAGAGATGAAATACTTTCTTGGGATTGAGATTTGTAGATCCAAGGAAGGATTATTCATGTCCCAAAGAAAATATACACTTGATCTTTTGAAAGATGCAGGTAAACTCGGAGGACAAACCGCGAAGATGCCAATGGAAGATGGGTACAAAGTACCAAGAGAGGGGGAGCTTGAAGACAGCAAGCTGTTCCATGACCCTAAGCTTTATAGGAAGCTAGTGGGTAAGCTAATCTACCTAACAATCACACGACCTGATATCTGCTTTGCTGTGAATCAGGTGAGTCAACACATGCAAGCTCCAAAGGATCACCATTGGAGAATGGTAGATAGAGTTCTAAGCTACCTCAACGGATCACCAAGCCAAGGAGTCTGGATGGGATGCAATGGGAGTACAGAAGTAGTTGGCTACTGTGATGCAGATTGGGCTGGAGATAGAGCAGATAGAAGATCTACAACAGGTTACTGCACCTTCATTGGAGGGAACCTTGTGACTTGGAAGAGCAAGAAGCAGAAGGTGGTCTCTTGTTCTAGTGCGGAGGCAGAGTATAGAGCAATGCTGAAGCTCACTAATGAGTTGGTATGGATCAAGGGGATCTTGAAGCACATTGAGATTGAGCAAGTGGCGCCAATGACAATGCATTGTGATAACCAAGCAGCAATCCACATTGCCTCCAACTCAGTCTTCCATGAGAGAACCAAGCACATTGAAGTGGATTGTCACAAGGTGAGGCAGATGATAGTCTTGGGAGTGATTCTGCTATGCTACACAAGGAGTGAAGATCAACTGGCTGATGTATTCACAAAAGCGGCAAGAATGAAGACAACAGAGTCAATCTACATCAGGTTGGGACTCGTTGATCTTTCACCAAGGAGCTGAGCCCTTTACTATGAGGTCTTTACTCTTTTTCCCTCATCAAAGTTTTGTCCCAATGGGTTTTCTTTCGTGAGGTTTTTAATGAGGAAGATCTCATAGTGTCCAAGCTTAGACTTCACAAAGCTAAGCTTGAGGGGGAGTGTTGAGAAGAGTTGAGTATACAAGTGTGAAGTACAAAGGGGTTAAGACTGAAGAGAGTATGTTAAGCATTGGTGTGATGGGAGAGTTTCACATTGGCCTGACCGTACAAGGCCGTACAAGGCCGTACGGTCCGTACACATTCAGACAAGTGAAACCTTGACCGCGGTTACAAGGAGTTACCCGAGTAACTTATGGGAAGAGAAGGGGCTTTGGCTGATGAATAAGACCGTTGGAGGATAAGAGAGGCGCGGCTTTACAGGCTGGCACAACTGGAAAGGCAAGAGCATCTTTGTCCAAGATCCTAGATGCTCCAAGCATGTGGGAACGCTGATTGGCCGAGTTAAAGAGAGCTTATCCTAACCTTGTTGACTTCACATGCTTAGCTCTCCTTTATGATTTCGAAAACCCTACTGATCTCTCACTATATATTGCAACTCTTGTCATTAATAATAAATATACAGTTCTGAGTTTCTCTTTCTCTTATCATACTCTCTCAATCATGATTCTACACTAAACTCTTCATAATCTCTCATAATCTACTCAAGTTCTATCTTAATCATTTCATTCTTAGATTCTCATACCTGGTTCCTTGTGTAAGCGATTTTAAAACCCTCTTGATAATAAGCTTGTGTTGTTGACTGATCATAATGTGTGGTGTGATTGAAAACCTGAGGATTGTTAAAGATTGATAAACTAAAATGTTTAGAATCTGTCCCAGGATACTCTAAGAGCTTTGTTTGGTGACTGAATGTGCTTAATATGCTTAGCTCCAGTTCATAGTGATGTTTAGTGTGATTAATTGAATCTGCTTGCATACATGGATTGAAACTGAATTTAAAGCTGTTGCATATAGTCTTGTGGCTGTCTTACATTGAAGCATTAGATCCATGTCTAACGTGCTGAGTAAAGAAGCTTTAAAAGTGCCTAAGTAACTTGTCTTCAATCTGGTAGGATCTTGCATGTACTTAGAGAGTTAGTTTGCAAAGAATAGAACTTGATAATGCCGTGTGTCTATCTGTTGCATTGCTTGTGATATTGGGAATCAAACTTGATGATTTATTAATCAAGTTTTGACATCAATACTATTGAAAATGGTGAAATGCTTAATGTCAGTTCTAAATGAAACTTGTCTTGTTAAGATGATAGATTATATTATCTAATCATACTTGCTGTCATGAGTAGAAACTGATTAAGATTAATGCATACTGCCTTGTTGCTGCCTTGTATTGTTGCATTTAGATTAAAAGTCTAAGTAGCATATTAAGGAGTGGTTAAAATTGCCTAATACTTTGACTTGAATCTGATAAGGTCTTGCTTAGTATTTAGAGAATGGTTGCTTGCATAGATAAGAACTTGACAGTGTCTTGATTCTATCTAATGTTATAAAGCTTGAGACATTGGTGATCAAACTTGATGAAGTCAAGGATTGATCCCAATGCAATTGTGTCTTATCTTTGCTGGAGTTTGAGTGGTGTTTCAGGTTCACAAGAAGTGTTCTTTGCTCACCATCCATCCAAGTAGAAGAGGAAGACTTTGCCATTGTTAAAGCAATGGAGAAAGATTAGTGTGTATGGCCGGTTAAGATAGCGCAGCTAGTGATAGTGATGTGCTCCTGGTTCATGGAGACACACAAGTCAAGGTCATCACCTAAGTCTTGGGGAGACTGATGACCTGAAGGCATTAGAGCTGAAGGCAATGGCAGATCGGTTGGGTTAAGCGCAGCTGTAGGTAGTGATGCGCTCCCGGTTTGAAGTCTCATTGAGGCTCACTTCAAGCTTGCACCTATACTAAGTCAAGCTTGAGGTGTTGATTCAAGTGAGTTACCAGACGATCCTCTAAGCTCAATGACCTGGTTCCTCAAGGCCATTGCAAGCTGATCATGTGTAGATGCAGCCGAAGTAGAGGGAAGAAGAAAGCGACTCAATGAGCTTCTAATGAGAAGTACTTGGAGAGTAAGCTGTGGTATCTCCTCAGTGCAATGGTGGGTAAGTGGGGAAGTAAGCATCAAGTCTGAAGAAGATGGAGGTGTTCCCACAAGGTTGTTCACGAAGCTTAGTAAGCGCTCACCTTCAAGCTTGGACCTTCCCTATACTCGGTCTCAAGCTTGAGAGGGAATGTTAGTGAGCTTGTGTGATGAAAGGAGAAGCTGTTAAGCTTAGCAAGTGAGAACTCAAGTGGCGAAATGAAGAGACCACTCCTCACCATCTTAAACAAGGGAGTAAACCTAGTCTCATCTATTTTAATATAGAGTTTATAGCTTCTAGTAGAATGTCTAGGCTAATTGCACTAGAAATATTTTGCTGCTGCATTGTCTTATTGATATTAAGTAATGTCTAGAGTCCCAAAATCTCATATTATGTTCATTGCATTGTCTTGTGTATTGCCATAGCTTGAAATCATCATGAATGTGTTGTAGAATTGAGTAGAATGTCTCTGCTGCTTGCATCATGATTGATAAGCTATTTTACATACATAAGCATGTCTCATACTGTATAAGTTCAATCCTATTGTTGTCTGATGCTATTGCCTATGTTTAATCCATCATTGATTGTCTTGCATCAATTAGAAACTGTCTAAGTTGCTTGCATCATTGGTATTGATTGGAACTGTTGTGCATAGCTTTAATATTGCTCTCGGATTGAACCTGATGCATTCATATAGCTAATGCTTTAAGATTGTTGCATTCATGTAGTTAATGATTTAAGATTGTGCATTCATGTATTGATGCATTTAAAAATGAGCCTAAATTGTCAATGTATTGTTTAAAGCATGCATTGTCATTTTAGAGATTTAAAACTGCTTGTTCTTGCCTTGATTGATTGGCTTGTTTCAAGGTTTATATATTGTTGTAGCATTGGTGATCAAACAGGATGGATAATCTTGGTTTGATCCCAATGGGATGCTCTGATCTTGCATTGAGTTGTGGTGGTGTTAGGTACACAAGGAATGTGATACATGTAACTCGCCAACAACCAAGAATGTAAAGACAAGGGTCTTGTGCCGTTGCATATCATCACTAGGACATGTTAGTCCATAACCTACAGGAAGTGTAGTGTGATTGAGTATGCAATGAGAGATAGCCATTGCATAATACCATTGGACATATCTAGTCCTTAGTCTACAGGAAGTGTAGCATGGGTCATTATGCAATGAGAGGTGTGACTTGTGAGACTCAAACACCCTAGTTCCTGGTTAAGGAAGAGAGTAAACTCACAAGAAGAAAGCTATCATGAAAGATGATAGTTATTAGACCATGGAGATGCATAGGATCATCACAAGCTTAGCTCCTTCTAGTCTCGGTTCTAAGCTTGAGGGGGAGTCTTAATGCATATGATCCATGGTCAGTAACAAGTCTTTGCAAAGGCTTCTACAAAGGATCATCAACCGGACCAAGTCAGTGGCGTGTCTAGGTAAGAGGCTGTTCAGAGCAGTCTTGGCGAGTGAGGAAGAAGGCTCTCCATCAATGCGGCTTCAATGAGAGGTGATTGAGGAGAAGCTGATGAATCCACTCTGCCTTTCCAAGAAGTTGATTATGCCATGAAGATGGTGCATTGGCCGAGTTAGGAAACTTACAAAAACACAAGGGAAGTTCCCTTAGACTTTTTAAATTCATTTGCTTGTGCTTGAAAAGATACTTAAGATGATCATGATTGGATTATGGGATTGTGTGCATCAAGTGTGATGCAGGATATTCATTTTCTTGTTTTTGATAGGTACTGATGCACCTTTGGGATAATGTATCAGGTACAATTGCTTGTAGCCTCATTAAACAGTTCTGGGGAATCTCCTAGCTTCTCTAAAGGGGCTGTGAAGTCTGTTGAGAGGGGAGACCCTATAAACACTTTTGTGTTTTAGAGTGTGTTTAATAATAATCAGAGAAGATTAGAGTAAAGTTTAGAGAGAATAGAGAGATTCTAGAGAGAGATAGACTCAAAACTCCATTAATTGATTTAATGATTAAGATACAAGATATATATGAAGAGATAAGGCTGATAAAGTGAATTTCGAAATCCATAAGCATGTGGAGTCAATGGACAGGCTGGAACTCCTTTTGAAATGCTTGGCTGTGTTTCCTCACATGCTTGCTATAGTAATAAAGCATTTTTCCCTTTCCAGCTCAAGACAGCCTGTCCATGTGCTCCTTATCCTCTCTAAATACCCTTGGACGTTTTTACTCCCTAAATGGATGTAAGGTAACTTCCCAAGCTTTAACTTAGTTACCTTTATCCAGAAATGGTGAAACTCTAAAGTTACTGTGGTAAAAACTCCAAAGTTACTGTCTCACTTCATTCATCCCCAAAGCTTCATCTCTTCACTTCTTGTCTTTATCTCAACACTCCCCCTCAAGCTTGACCATGTAGAACAAGTCAAGCTTGGAAACCATGAAGACCACCCTCATTAAAAACCTCACCAAAGAAAACCCAATGGGATAAAACCTTGATGAGGGAAAAAGAGTGGAGACTCCATGGTTAAGGGGCTCAGCTCCTAGGAGTAAGATCAATGAGTCCAAGTCTTGATAGTATGGACTCCATTGTCTTTAATCTCGCTGCTTTATTAAACACATCTGCAAGCTGATCTTCACTTCTTGTATAACATGGCAATATCACTCCAAGTATAATCATCTGCCTCACCTTGTGGCAATCAACTTCTATATGCTTCGTCCTCTCATGAAAGACTGAGTTAGAAGCAATGTGGATAGCTGCTTGATTGTCACAATGCATTGTCATAGGAGTACTCTGCTCAATCTCCAAATGCTTCAAGATCCCCTTGATCCACACCAACTCGTTTGTCAGCTTCAACATGGCTCTTAATACACTCCTAGGATGCTTCTCTGGTTGGAATGGGATAGATCCTTGCAAACAGAGAATCAAAGACTCAATCTGCTTCAAGGTTTGTGGAATGAATGGTGACACAAAGAGATGTGAGAGGTCTCCTTGATACTCCTAAGTGAATCCCTTGGATATGACACACCAAGACAATCACTCTTGTGGTTTTGTTAGATATGACACACTAACAAAGACTCAAGAAATCTCAGATCTACAAGACAAGCTTGCGGCCGACTAGAGAGAAACAAGAGTTTAGAAATAAAGATTGGATAGTTCTATTAGGGTTTTCAGACACATATTTATAGAGAAGGCAAGGAACAGGCTCCTTGGTCTCTAAATGGGCCTTAAAAATAAACCTTATAAAACCTTATAAAAACCTTATAAAACCTTATAAGGGTTCTCAAGTCTGGGAGCTTAATTCTCAAGTCTAGCAGCCTAATTCTTAAGTCTAGCAGCCTAATCTGCTTCATGTTAACAAAGATAAATAATTAAAATAAAGTCTTGAACTGAGATCATCAAATGAGTGATAGGAAAGCAACATATGGCCTCATTAAAAACCTATCTTTGGAAAACCCAGTGGGACAAAACCAAAGATAGGGAAAAAGAGCACACATATGTTACTTGCTCATTTGATGTCTATCTTGGAGCTGAGATGGCTTGAATTGTGGCAAGTGTGTCTTGGTTGATCAAGCTTCTTCCAAGACTCTCTTCTTGCTTCAGTGATGTCTTAAGTAATCCTCCAATAGCTTCTTTGAGTTGCTTGCTTCTGGCTCGAGTCATAGGACCTTCAGATATGGCTAGAGCTCCTCCATTAGCTGGATCATCCATGCTCTCATTATCTTCTTTGTTTGGCTGGTCCATGATCATATCATCCCCTTCCTCTTGAAAAGGATTTGTCCTCAAATCTAGCTCATCTGCAACAAAAGGAGCCAAGTCAGTAACATTAAAGCTATTACTTATATCATACTTACCTTGAAGATCAAGCTTGTAGGCATTGTCATTGATTTTCTGGATGACTTCAAAAGGGCCATCAATCCGCGGCATGAGCTTAGATTTTCTTTCATTTGGAAACCTCTCCTTGCGCAAGTGAACCCACACTTTATCACCTACATCAAAGATCATCTCACGCCTGCCTTTGTTTGCTCTTTTAGTGTACTGCTTGGTTTTCTCCACAATGTTTCTTCTTGCCTGCTCATGAATCTGCTGCACCATTTCTGCTTTCTTTTTCCCATCCACGCTCACCCTTTCACACTCAGGTAAAGGCATTAGATCCAAAGGTGAGATGGGATTGAACCCATAAACAATTTCAAAAGGAGAATACTTAGAAGCATAATGCTGAGCATGATTATAAGCAAATTCACAGTGAGGCAAGTACTCTTCCCATGATTTCAGATTCTTTTTAATGAATGCACGCAAGAGAGTTCCAAGAGTTCTATTAACTACCTCAGTTTGCCCATCAGTTTGTGGATGACATGTAGTAGAGAATAACAGCTTAGTACCTAGCTTAGACCAAAGAGTCTTCCAAAAATAACTAAGAAACTTAGTATCTCTATCAGAAACTATAGTCTTAGGCATGCCATGAATGCGCACAATATCTTTAAAGAACAGGTTAGCAACATGCAATGCATCATCAGTTTTATGGCAAGCAATGAAATGTGCCATTTTTGAAAACCTATCCACAACTACAAAGATAGAATCCTTACCTATCGTGGTCCTTGGCAAACCCACAATAAAATCCATGGATATATCATTCCAGGGGTGAGTAGGAATAGGTAAAGGAGTGTTCAAACCATGTGGTTGAACCTTAGATTTGGCAAGCTTGCAAGTGGTGCATCTACCACAGATTCTCTCAACATCTCGTTTCATGTGTGGCCAGTAAAAGTGATCCTGCAAGACTTTAAGAGTTTTTGCTATACCAAAATGACCCATCAAGCTTCCTCCATGGGATTCCCTGACAAATAGATCTCTCAAAGAGCAATTAGGCACACATAAACGATTGTCATAGAATAAGAATCCATCATGCCTAAAGTAATGTCCAGCAGCATACTTAGCACATGAATTATAAGCTTCTTGAAAGTCAGGATCAGATTCATACATTTCTTTAATCTGCTCAAAGCCTAGCAACTTAACATCAAGAGTATTCAAGAGGACATACCTTCTGGATAGTGCATCAGCAACTATATTTTCCTTACCTTGTTTGTATTTGATCACATAAGGGAAGGTTTCAATGAATTCTACCCATCTGGCGTGTCTCTTGCTGAGCTTGCTTTGTCCTTTGAGGTACTTGAGAGATTCATGGTCTGTGTGAATGACAAACTCCTTTGGCCAGAGATAATGCTGCCAAGTCTGTAGAGCTCTCACCAAGGCGTAGAGTTCTTTGTCATAAGTGGCATAGTTGAGAGTAGCTCCACTGAGTTTCTCACTGAAATAAGCAATAGGTCTTTTATCTTGCATCAACACAGCACCAATTCCAATTCCTGAGGCATCACACTCTATTTCAAATGTTTTAGAAAAATCAGGAAGTATGAGAAGAGGAGATTGAGTAAGCTTCTCTTTAAGGAGTTGGAATGCGGCTTCTTGAACTTCTCCCCACTTGAATCCTACATCCTTCTTGATTATCTCAGTCAGGGGAGCTGCTAGAGTGCTGAAATCCTTCACAAAGCGCCTATAGAAACCTGCCAGTCCATGGAAACTCCTTACTTCTCCCACTGTAGTTGGACTCGGCCACTCTTGTATTGCTTTGATCTTCTCCTGATCCACCTTTACACCATCTGCACTTACAACAAAACCTAGAAAGACCAAGTTATCTGTGCAAAAAGTGCACTTCTTCAGATTGGCATAAAGTTTTTCTTTTCTCAAAACATCCAAAACAGCCCTAAGATGTTCTATATGATCTTCTAAGCATTTGTTGTAAGCTAATATATCATCAAAGTACACAACAACAAAGATGCCTATGAAAGACCTAAGGATATGATTCATCAGTCTCATGAATGTACTAGGAGCATTGGTTAATCCAAATGGCATAACTAACCACTCATACAAGCCATGTTTTTTTAAAAGCAGTTTTCCACTCATCTCCTTCTTTCATCCTAATCTGATGATATCCACTTTTCAAATCTATCTTAGAAAAGAAGCAAGAACCATGTAACTCATCAAGCATATCATCTAATCTAGGAATAGGGTGGCGATACTTCACTGTTATGTTGTTGATTGCTCTACAATCAACACACATGCGCCAGCTCCCATCTTTCTTAGGCACAAGGAGCACTGGAACTGCACAGGGACTCAAGCTCTCTCGGATATGACCCTTCTCCATCAGCTCCTCTACTTGTCTTTGCAATTCTTTAGTCTACACTGGATTAGTTATGTATGCAGGTCTGTTTGGTAGTGTTGAACCAGGTACAAAGTCGATTTGGTGCTCAATCCCACGAACTGGAGGCAATCCAATGGGGTTATCTTCTGGAAACACATCTGCATATTCCTGTAAAAGAGAGACTAGTTCACTCGGATGATCCGGTGTGTGATCAGGAACTGTTAGTAAAGTCTCCTTAAACATAAGCAAGATAATAGAATTTTGAGAGTAAAGAATTCTTTTGATATCTCCCTGATTGGCATAGAGGCTGTGATGCTTGTTCTGATCAGGTTTGAGGTCTATCTCTTTCTCCTCTTTTTCTGAAGCTGGAGTTGATCTTCATGAACCTCTTTAGGAGATAAAGGCACCAGTACAGTCTTCTTTCCATTGAATTCAAATGAGTGCTTGTTGTTGAAGCCATCATGATTCACACGTCTATCATACTGCCAGGGTCTTCCAAGGAGTATATGACTGGCTTCCATTGGCAACACGTCACACAAGACTTCATCTTCATATCTACCAATGGCTATAGGAACCAGCACTTGAGTTGACACTCTCATTTCGCCCTCCTCATTAAGCCACTGCAATCTGTATGGTTTTGGGTGTTTCTGAATCTTCAAACCCAATTTCTTCACCATTGTCTCACTAGTTACATTGACACAACTTCCTCCATCAATAATGAGACTGCACACCTTTCCCTGAACCATACACCTTGTGTAAAACAGATTCTCACGCTGCTCAAGGTCTCTATTCTTAGTTTGCAAGTTCAAGAGTCTTCTTGTCACCAACAACCTTCCTCTCACTGGTTCTACTTCACTTTCTTCTCCAGATTGATCAAGATCAGACTCAGACTTCTCTTCTTCTGATTCATACTCTCCATTCTCAAGAAGAATCATGACCTTTTTGTTGGTGCACTCATTGGCATAATGCCCACACCCTTGGCACTTGAAACACTTAACATCTCGGGATCTGGAACTAGTAGCTTCTGCTGCTTTGCCTTTGTCTTTGTCTCGGTCTTTGCTGAATATGCTACCCGGCTTACTATCTTCTTTCTGCGGAGGCTTACTGTCTTTCAGGTAGGATGGTTTCTCATCTTAAAATGTTGGTACTTGCTGGAGCTATAGTTGCTACGGGAGTGATGCTTCCTTTTGATCTGCTGCTCCACCAGAATAGCTTTGTGCAACATCTCTTCTATCTCCACATAGTGTTTCATCTCCACACTGTCCTGTATCTTGCGGTTAAGTCCTCCAAGAAACCTTGACATAGTAGCCTCTCTGTCCTCAGATATACCAGCTCTCAACATCAGTAGTTCCATGTCCTGATAGTACTCCTCCACGGTCTTAGATCCTTGTGTAAGTCTTCTCAATTTCTGATGCAAGTCGCGGTGATAATGGCTAGGCACAAACCTCTTCCGCATAAGAGACTTCATCTCATGCCAAGACTCAACTGGATACTCCTGATTCAACCTCCTTGTAGTAACCAATTGATCCCACCAGCTCAAGGCATAATCATGAAACTTAGTAGCAGCAATCTGGATTCTTTGAGCATTGGTGTAGTGTTGGCAGTTGAAAACGAGCTCAATCTTCTTCTCCCTCTCGAGATAAGCGTCTGGATCAACCTTGCCATGGAAGGGAGGAATTTTAATCTTCAAACCAGCAAACTCATCACGGTAAGATCTTCTCCCATCACGATCACGATGATATCTCCTTCTATTATCTCGCGATGATGATGATGACCACTCTTCTCAACTCTGTGGCGCTCATAATAGTTATCAGTCTCCTGTGATCCACCATGCTCTTGTCTAATATGATCTCGTCGGTTCTGCCTTGGTTCACGCCTCTGTTCTGAAGACTTGGCATCAAGTTCTTCGCGGAAAGAAATCAATCTCGTTTCCATCATGTTTTGCATACGGCGAGTCAAAGCTTCCAGCAAAGCTTTGTGTTCGAGACTAACTCCTTCATCCTCTTCTGTATCTCCTGCCATAGTACCTGAAACAACAGAAGAAAATCGACAGTAAGAAGTTCAAGAAAAAAAGAAATCAATTCAAATAAGGAAACAAGAACAAAAGATTAAATAGGCGGCAAAAGAGATTTCTATCAGATTTGAATTTCCGGTAACTTATCCAATAAGAATCTCAAGAGTCTTTTCGAATTCACACGATCAACACCTCTACTTTTATCAGATTTTAACAAAACAACAACAGATCTATCAAAGAAACAACAAGAGATGATCGGATCTATCACAGATCTAAAATAGAAACTTTCAGATCTATCAATTTAAAAACACACAGCAACAGATCTAGCAATACTGAACTTAGAGTGAATCAAATCGACAGAAACAACACAACAAAACTCAGATCTATCAATAGTTATGAAACCAAGAGACAGATTTGAGAGAAAACTTAAAGAAAAACGAAAACTTCCCTAGCCAGAGTTGCTCTGATACCACATAATACACTCCTAGGATGCTTCTCTGGTTGGAATGGGATAGATCCTTGCAAACAGAGAATCAAAGACTCAATCTGCTTCAAGGTTTGTGGAATGAATGTGACACAAAGAGATGTGAGAGGTCTCCTTGATACTCCTAAGTGAATCCCTTGGATATGACACACCAAGACAATCACTCTTGTGGTTTTGTTAGATATGACACACTAACAAAGACTCAAGAAATCTCAGATCTACAAGACAAGTTTGCGGCCGACTAGAGAGAAACAAGAGTTTAGAAATAAAGATTGGATAGTTCTATTAGGGTTTTCAGACACATATTTATAGAGAAGGCAAGGAACAGGCTCCTTGGTCTGTAAATGGGACTTAAAAATAAACCTTATAAAACTTATAAAAACCTTATAAAACCTTATAAGGGTTCTCAAGTCTGGCAGCTTTTCTCAAGTCTAGCAGCCTAATTCTCAAGTCTAGCAGCCTAATTCTGCTTCATGTTAACAAAGATAAATAATTAAAATAAAGTCTTGAACTGAGATCATCAAATGAGTGATAGGAAAGCAACATATGGCCTCATTAAAACCTATCTTTGGAAAACCCAGTGGGACAAAACCAAAGATAGGGAAAAAGAGCACACATATGTTACTTGCTCATTTGATGTCTATCTTGGAGCTGAGATGGCTTGAATTGTGGCAAGTGTGTCTTGGTTGATCAAGCTTCTTCCAAGACTCTCTTCTTGCTTCAGTGATGTCTTAAGTAATCCTCCAATGGCTTCTTTGAGTTGCTTGCTTCTGGCTCGAGTCATAGGACCTTCAGATATGGCTAGAGCTCCTCCATCAGCTGGATCATCCATGCTCTCATTATCTTCTTTGTTTGGCTGGTCCATGATCATATCAGCTCTATACTCAGCTTCAGCACTTGAACAGGAGATAACCTTA